>NW_025825182.1:0-14698 GCF_002878395.1 Capsicum annuum | reverse complement strand
CTTGATGCTTTCTTGAAGGTTCTTGAACTTGGGGAACTTGAATTCTTGATTTTTTGGGAAGAAAGAAATTGAATTTGTGTTCTTGGGGAAGAGTGGAGCATTTTTTTGAGAGGGATTTGGAGAAAAAAGGCAAATAATGCCCTAAATAATGTCCCAATTTGTGTTATGAATGATTCAGTTAAGGGGGCAAAACCCAATTTCCCCTCAGGCATTTAAATTTGAAACTAGACGGAACAATCTTATCACAACTCAAGCTTATCATGATAGTTCATTTCTCTCACTGCAACACAGTCTATATAATGATGGGAATAATACCATGCCATAGGCTTTTCATGATAATCCTCTAGTTTCATGATCCAAACATGACCCAAACCCCTTCCAAAAAAACCAAAACTTCTTCGAGACATGATCCTTACACCCTAAAATATGAATTAACTCAAAAACTAACATATAGGGGTTAGGTAGATCAAGTTTAAAATCCTCCAAGTTTTGAAGCCTAAAAAAAGACTAAGTCCCCAACACTTAGTAAAATTTTCAGGCCTTATTCCCATTATTAATGCAACTAGAAGCTGAACTAAGCTAAGAATAATACGACGTATTATAGTAACCGAATGCATGAGTCTCAACTAGGACTAAATTTTGGATCCTATCCTCACAAGCAATTAGAAACTCATATGCATCTTTGACCGATGCAACAAAAAACCTAGGCAAAGCCAACCTCAAGAATCTGCCCAACATCCTCTGCTCCTTAACAGACATAACAGGCTGAGCAAACATGGCTGAGCAACTACCTGCTGAGCAGCTACCAGCATAGAAGAAACCTCAACTCTGGGATCTACAGCTATAGGTTGCGCCCCTTTCTCTATACTATGCTGATTCCTAGACTGTGCACCATCTAACGGTGCACCACCAACCAAACCCAAGAGCTGAACCAAAGAATACCTATGAAATAAAGATAAAATAAACCCCAATTGAGCCTGGGCTGGTCCTTGGACTACCACTAGATGTGGTGGAAGAACCTCTAGCTCAAGAGCGGGAATAGTATCTGGTGAAGGACCCTATCCTAGACCTTGACTGGGACAAATAGTGAGGTTTTCCATAACCTTTGGATCATCAATGAATTATGGTAGAATCCCTAGGCTTGCTTTTGAGACCCTCATCTCGTATAGCAGGAATACATGTCCTAGCCATCTGTAAAAAAGTGAAGTCAAAGAAATGGTTTATAAACCAACTTAGACTCATAGTATGAAATATGTGAAAGAAGTGAAGAACTCCTATGAATTTCCTATATCCTTCCAAAAATAAGAAATAGACGTTATCATTTAAATCCACAGGACTCTACTAGATATTTTTTCTTATATCGATAATACCAATGAAACCTATGCTTTGATACTAACTTTACATGACCTAATTTATGAGTTATGATGACACTTACCAAATCCCTCCAGTAGGTATGCCAAAACTTAGCCTGGAGCAAGATGCAATGGGCTAACTCTGTGGAAAATTCCAAAAAAAAGGCGAGAATAACAGTTGTGACTTATAAATAAGTGAGGAAATAAAAATAGACAAAAGGTAGATAACAATACAAATAACCATCCCACGACCTAGTATAGCTAGTGTAAGAGCCACTATAAATACAACCCATGTTCAGAAATAGTCACTATAATCATTTCTCAAAACTAAGGACTAGACAAAAATAAGACAAAAGAAAATGGACAACTCTGACTCTGAGAGCTCACCCTATCTCCAAAATCTAACACAGCACAATTGGAAAATCAATGGTGGCAACTAATACTAGGATCTACACCATAAAGGTACAAAAGTGTAGTATGAGTACCAAAATCATAGGTACTCAGTAGGCATCATCGGCCGACTAAGCTAAATCATAATATAAGTATGATAAAATATAAGATAATATAAATAAGTAGAGATAGAGGAAAACCAGAAGCAACTCTAATATCACTATAATGATTAAGTAAATAATTTGAATAATATCATAATGCTGAGAATCGAACATATGTGATTACAACTAAAAAATTGGGCCCCATAAGCCGATAAGTGCAGAAAAATAACCCAATGCAGGCCCCCATAATCCTGGAGGGTACAATTAAGTAATGCATAAACCAAACCACCGTCATTTACCAACTCTCATGTAATAATTAGAATCCATCCATGTCATGTCACACTATAAAGTATTTCCCATTTCAAAACTTGAACCAATACCCAAATCTAAATGTCATACTCCACTGTCGGGCTTGAATTGGTATCTTATAATGAATATCATAACTAACAACCAAACTTAAATTAATAATTATATAATTAATATTATCATCAATATCTGGACTCAAATCGGTATTTATTTTAATAATATAATAGTCGATATCCAAATCCGAATTGATATATATATATATATATATATATATATATATATATATATATATATATATATAATTAATATCATAAACAATACTCAAACTCGAATCAAAATTTCCATCCAAAGTCATTTTGACTAAAAATGGGTCACACACCCAACCTCCATTTTTTTAACTTTCCGATCAATAGGTCAAAATGAGCCCAGGTGCCTTGGGACCAAAACCAAGAGGCCACTTATCCTAAATTGATATTTCAAAGCTGTTAGAATAGTTGAAATTGATATATGAGGTCATTTGACTGAATTTTTTTACCTAGTGGCCATTTGGAACCAAGAAAGACTTCAAAATAAGGATTTAGCTTTAAAAACCAACCGAACTTCTTGGTAACCAAACTGTTAGTCCCAGTAAGTTAAAAATGACTTAGGGAAGCTAGAAATATCTAGCAACAAAAATAAGTGAAAATATGAGAAATGACCTAAAGGGTCATAACACCTTAGTACATGCAAAGTTCTCCCAAATAGAAAGGCTATCACTATAAGAATTAATAAGGGAACTGACCATATTAATACAAGTTTCATAGTTGGTAGGAGGCCATATGTGTATATATATATATAATAAATGCACAGACTCGATTTTTGGTTAAAAAGAGTGTAAAACCCATAAATCATTACCTGAGGTAAACTTTGTGACTAAACCATCATAAAGGTATAGAAAGGGTAAGAATCTTTCATGACTGTAGACAATAATAGTATCAAATCATAGACCGAAATCCGCCTTGGTCAAATCTTTATAACATAATTATCAATCTCATTGCACATTAGCCATTCATTAAGATGGTATGATTCCCATTATGAATAAATCCATTTTAAGGTAAAAATTAGGCTTTAATCCATTTTTTAGAAAAATAGTAGTATAATCATATTTTAGTTGGAATCGTACCATTTACCATATTTAATGATCATGAATGTACCAAATCAATGCATGTCATCACTAGTATTCGAACAACATAATCATAAACATTACCATGTCTACAAACTATAGCCATGTCCTTTACAAGAAAAAACCATTTCCCAAAACCTAACCAATATCATACGCACGGCCTTGGGCTCAATAATGTGTCTAGATAATTACAATCATAATAATCATGACCTTAGGCCAACTTACATATCCAAAACCCATATCAATAACCATATCGCTAAGGCATATCATATTTATAAAGCATATCATATCTATTGGCCATAAATCATATCAATGAGGGATGTCATGTCTATTGGTCATATTATCACTATAATTCATATAACATCTAGAGGCCATATTATATCTGTAAGCCATATTATATCTATAAGGCATATCATATTTATAAGGCATCTCATATCTATAGGCCATATATCATAACTATGAGTCATATCATATCTACAGTCCACATAGCATAACTATGAGGCACATCATATCTATAGGCAATATATCATAATAATTAGACATATCATATCTATAGGCTATATATCATAACTATGAGGAATATCATATCCATAAAGAATCTCATATCTATAGGCCATATATCATAGCTATGAGGCATATCATATCTTTAAGACAACTCATATCTATAAACCATATATCATAACTATAAGGCATATCATATCTATAAGTCATCTTATATTTATAGGGCATATATCATAACTATATATAGGCCTATATTATTAAGCATGTCGAGAGATCGTGTTATAAATCAAATCTAAAAGTTATACCATAGCTACAAGCCATTAATCGTAATCTAAGATAACCAACATCATTCAACACATTGTGAAGTAACATTATAATAAAGTCTAAATAGTCTCAACTATGTATAACATGCGTAAATAAGTCCACAAGGTCCAACACAAGTCTTGTCCTAAGGTGTGCCGGAGGAACCCACTTCTAATTCTTAAATTCCATATTTAGTCAAATTCTACCCCAAACTAGGCTAAGGTGTCTATATTGACTTCTAGATGGTAAATACGCCATAATTATCCCTAAGATAGGAATTCAACCTAGAACATGAGCAATTAGGCCAACTATATCAAAATTACTATTTTAAGGTCTCTAAATAGTCCACATAAGGATATTAATTCTAATCACACTTTCAACAAATAAAATAAATCCCAAATATAGAATAATATCATAATCATTCGATGAATTAGCTCAACCTATGAAGAAAGCAATAGGATCCTAAAAGGATAATATGCATTTACCTTACGGGTTTAATTACTTATGTAATCCCCAAACCTCAATAATCAAGACAAAGTCACGGTGATCTACCCATAATCAATATTAACATTCACATTCACATGCAATATATAAAACACATCATCTTGTGAAGAAGAATAGACATAAGCCTACCTCAATGTCAAACCATAAATCCTTAAATCTTTCACTAAATGTCTGTCTTCACTCCATGATTCCAAAATGTCTCTATGCTATCAAAATCATTATCAATATGTATTTAAGAGTCAAATGAGACCCATATTTTTATATAATGATTTGGGTTAAATTTTAGGTTAAGAATGAGCCCACAAGGGCTATAAACAGAATCCAAAATGAACCCATCATGAGGTCCTTTGAAGGATAAGGAGGTTGTGTTCAAACATTAAGCACAACTTGGGTCTTAAATCAACCCTTAAAGTTCAAGAATTCATAGCCCTAATTTCTAAGAATTTATCAAAAAATTAAAGGAATCTTACCATGAATTTAAAGTGAAATCACAGAATAATTGATAACAAAGCTCCCCAAATCATATACAAACTAAAATCCTAAGATCTCTTAACTTATAGGGTTAAGTTCTATTAGAAATAGATGAGAAAATGGAAATATCAAGCTAAAAAGGGGATATTTATATGCATCCCAGGCACTCGGGTGTCACGATCGTGATGTGTGGCTAGTGATTGCCATACCTGGTGGCTTCCTAAACAAACCACGATTGTAGTGTATAGCTTGTGATTACCATACCTGGGGCAGTTAGTGAAAAACCCTAGTTTCTGAACCTTAGAATACTTTCTTGATTTTTGATTTTGGGAAAGTTACAAATTAGGGGAATGAGTCGTATGCTTGTGTATGGGTAGTATGTTCCATTCGTATGCTGACTAGTATTGGTTGGTGGGATGGATTTAGTTACTAAAATGGGTATAATTTGGGTGGTATTAGTCTTATCAGTGGCTACGAGTTATTTGGCTAGTTTACTTAACCTTAAACTTAGTGACTTAGGTTAGATCTGAGTATGAGTGTCTCACCATAAGACATAATACATGGTACGAGTCATACCCATGACTCATACAGTACACAGTGTTCAAGCCTTATGGGATTCTATTCTGCTAAGGGTACGATGTATGGGTACTAGTCAGACACATGGATACGACTTGGGTTTGAGTTTGTCATACCTTGGACAATGTTGGGTTGAAAGAGGAAGGCCTAGGTTATGAATAGTAGGTATGATTCTTATAGTTTGGGTATGACTCGTAAGGGTCAGTCGTACCTTATAATAGAAATTAAATAACATTTAAGTAAGGGCAACCTAGATGTTTCCCTACTTATCCTAAAAAGGCCCTGCAACTTATATTCCTATTGGGAGGTTATTTTCCCTACTATTCTATTCGTAAATACTTAGAAGCACTCTTAAATCCTCTCTAGAGTTCTTGGGCAAAGGAAGCTAGGGTTTCATCTTAAGGAATAAATTAGAGCTTGTCTTGGTGATTTCTCTCCATTATCTTCTTGGTCTAAGGTAGGCTATCTTCTGTCATTGTTATTTCCAACTAAAGGAATGATTTTATACAATGTTTTAATGGTTTGAATGTTGTATGATTTTGGGTTTTCAAATATGATTTGAGGGTTTTGGTTATAAGTACTTAGTTATGATTTTCTTATGATTTCATTATGGTTTAATGGTGGTTTTGAATAATTGGATTGCATGGAATGTCTATTGTTAATGGATTTAGGTTTTGTAAATACTATGCCTCCAATATATTTGATAAAATGCATATGATAATGATTTTACTATGTAATTGGATTTCTAAGGAGCTATTGCATTATTTGAACGTGGTAATGGAACCCTAAATGTATTAAATATTTTTGGAATGATTTGTCTTAATAATCATAATTATAGGGTACAAGGGAATCCCAAAGTAAATATGGTAATGAATACTTGTGGGGTACATAAGAATTCCCCAAGTTAATTGGATAATAGGGTCCATGGGTACATGGGAATCCCTTCATCTCTAAACGGTTTGGCTATGGACAATGCTTACGAGTTAGAGTCTGTATGACGATACCAATATGTATATCCTCAGTTAATAATAATGGTTTAGTTTGTTGGAAATAGTTTTAATTGAGAAATAAAGGCGAGGTGTGATAGTTAACCATGAAGGTGACTCATAGTTGTTGACATGAGGGGTAGATCATGGTGACCTTATATGATATTAAAGTGTACATGAGAATCCTCTACGTACACTGTACATATGTATCATGGAGTGTAAAGGGTATTTAGGAATCCCTTACTCTTATCGTATCTCCGATTCATGCGGCTACATATTTTAATGGCTTAGAATGGTAAAAGTATAAATGGTTATACTTGTGGGGAACATAGAAGTCCTCCAAGTGGTTGAATATGGTAATTGGAAGGGCACTTGAAAGTCCCCTTAAACCAATAAATGGTTGTCTATAGATAATACTTGACTAGACTAATATCAATAGCCTTGGTTAATAAATGGATAATGGTTTGGTTATTTGGAAATTGGTTTTAATTGGTCAATGGTTGTGTGAGGTATAGCTAAGCCATAGATGCTAATGACTCAGGGATTGTCCTGTCAATAAAGTTGCCATAGGGGCGAATAAGATTCTTGTGGCTTCATCTTCTACTCTTACATCTGGTGGTCTTGCATCTACTTCTGTTACTTCTCCTAGTTTTAGAATAGGTTAGAATAGGTTGTATGCTTTAGAGTCCCGACAAGAATTCGAGGCATAACCTAATGTCATTACTGGTATGTTTTAGCTTTTCTCTTATGACATATATTATTTGCTTAATCTAGGGTCCACTTTCTTCTATGTGACTCCTTATATGGATGTATCTTTTGGTTTTGATTTAAAAGTTATTTCAGATGCTTGTGAAGGGGGTTTTGAGAAGTTGAACGATAAGTTAACTTGAGCTTTAATTCTAACTTTATCGGAAGGTAATGGTGGGTTTGTGATTTATTATGATACTTCCCTGGGGGGCTTGGTTGTGTGTTGATGTAGCATGGGAAGGTGCTTCCAGGCATTTAAAGGTACATAAGAGGAATTATCCTACTTAGGATTTATAGCTGTTGGCAGTTGTGTTTACTTTGAAAAAATGGTGGTATTATTTGTATGATGTTCACATTGATATCTTTTTTTTATCATAAAAGTCTGCAGTAAGTGTTCTCCCAGAAAGAGCTTAATCTTAGGTAGAGGAGATGGCTTGACTTCTCAAGGATTATGATATGATTTTTCATTATCACCTAGATAAGGCTAATGAGGTTGCCGATGCTCTTAGCAGGTTATCTATATGGAGTTTAGCTTATGTAGAGAAAGGAAAACAGGAATTAGTGAAGAGTATTCATAGTTTGGCTAATATTGGAGTTTGGCTCTTGGACTCTAAGGATGGTAGTGCGATGGTGCAAGAAGTGGTTCAATCATCTCTTGGTGCGAACAATAAGGAGAAGCAAGTTCTAGATCCTATCTTAATAAAAAATCAAGAGTGACGTTGGTGGGGAAAAGGTAGTGGTGTTTGAGACTGGTGGTGATAGTACTTTATGGTGTGTTCCAGATGTCGATGATTTGTGACAAAGGATTTTGGCTGAGGAGCATGAGTCACGCTATGTTTCATCCCGGCTCGAATAAGATATATCATAATCTCAAGGAGATCTATTGGTGGAATGGTATGAGGAGAGATATTGCTGATTTTATGACCAAGTGCATGGTGTGTCAATAGGTTAAGTTTAAGCACATGAGGCTAGGAGAGTTGTATCAAGAAATTGATTTGGCAAACTAGAAGTAGGAAGTGATCAATATGGAATTCATTACTGGTCTTCCTCAATTTTAGAATCAATATGATTCGATTTGGGTCATCGTGTATAGGACGACTAAGTTTGCGGACTTTTTTCCAGTGTGGACTACCTTCTCAGCGAAGGATTATACAAAGTTGTATCTTCAGGAGATCATGAAGTTGTATGGGGTACCTTTTTCAATTATATCTATTGTGGCATGCATTTTATATTTTACTTCTTGTGATCTTTTTAGAAAGGATTAGGGACTAAGGTAAGTGTAAGTACTGCTTTCCACCAGCAGACAAATAGGCAAATGAAAAGAACTAGTCAGATATTGGAGGATATGCTTCGGGGCTGTGTGATTGATTATGTTGGCAATTAGGCACTCCATCTACCTTTGGTGGAGTTTACGCACAACAATAGCTATCTATCTAGTATTGGTAAGGCCCCTTTTAAGGCATTGTATGGTAGGAAGTGTAGATCTCCTAATGGTTGGTTTGAGACTAGTGAGGCGAACATGATTGGTCCTAATTTGGTTTATCAAGAAATAGAGAAGGTGAAGGTGATTCGGGATAGGCTTAAGGCTACCCAAAGTCACCAAAAGTCCTATAATGATGTAAGGCGTAGAGAATTGGAATTTGAATTTAAGGATAAGGTATTCCTCAAGGTATCTCCCATGAAGAGAATGGTGTGGTTTTGTAAGAAGGGAAAGCTTAGTCCCCAGTATGTGGGTCTTTATGTGATTTTCCAAAATGTTGGTAATGTTGCTTATGAGCTGGAGTTTCTTTATAGTTTGAGCTTGGTTCATCTTGTCTTTCATGTTTCCATACTGAGGAAGTGAATTATTGGTCCTTCTTCATTTGTTCTTTTGGAATGATTGGCTCTCACAGATTCTTTGTCTTATGAAGAGGTCCTGATTGAGATCTTCGATAGGCAGGTTCATCATTTGTAGATGAGGGATATGGATTCATCATTTGTAGACGAAGGATGTGGCTTTGGTTAAGGTTCTTTGGTGGAAACATAAGGTGGAAGAAGCTACATAGGAAGCGAAAGAGGACATCAAGTCCAATATCCACATTTTTTTAGCTCCTAGGATTTGTGCGGAAGGTATGTGTCTTCAACACATCTTTATTTTTTAGAGTTTGTTAAAGAAAAGATTATTATAATTGTCTATTTGTTTCCAAACTTTGTTAAAGATGGATAATATGTTTGATAACATAATACAAATGACACATGTGTGTGGTTACCCTACCTTGTCCGTCATTTGGGAATGAATGTTCCTAGTGGGGGAGACTAAAAAACCTTGGTTTCTGGATCATAGAAAATTTCCTGGAATTTTGATCTGTGAACCTAATACGACTTATGGGTATGACCCGTATGTTAGGGTACAGATGGTAAGGTCCAGTCGTATACTGACCAGTGTTGTTTGGTGGGATATACTTGAGTTACTGGAATGGATGCGACTTAAAGGTACGAGTTGTATTGGTTGTTAAGGATTATTTGGTTTCTTAACTTAATCTTAGACTTTGTTACTTAGGTTGGATATGAGTACGAGTGGATCACAATGATCCATAAGCTAGGGTATGAGTCGTACCTAGGATTCATATGGTAGACAGTGTCTAAATCTTTCTTGGGTGTAAATCTGCCAGGGGTACGAATGAAGGGTATGGATCGTATGTTTTCAATACGACATGGTTGGATGATTCAGATACTGGATAAATAGTTATGCTTGTGGGGAACATGGAAGTCCTCCAAGTTGTAGAATATGGAAAATGGAAGGGCACTTAAAAGTCCTCTTAAACCTATAAATGGTTGGCTATTGATGATACTTACAAATAAAGGTTGGTATGATAACACCAATTTCAATGGCCTTAGTTAATAAATGGTTTTGGTTATTTGGAAATTGGTTTTAAGTGGGAAATAATAATGGGAGGTTTAGCTAATCCATGGAAGGTGAAAGTCTTGGGAGGAACAAAATTGCAAACTTATAGTTGCCGATATGAGGTTGGTCTTAGTGACTGTGTGCATAATGTCACACTATATTTGGGGGATGTACAAGTCATCCCAGGGGTTTCTTCCCTGGTCATGTGGCTACATACACTGGGGCCTTTTTAGCAGGGGGATCTGAACCCATATAACTTGTGGGTGGTTTAGGACAGCAAAGCTACATAGCCCAGATAAGGGTTTTAAAGGAATACTAAACCTAGTCCCTTTTCCCGACAAGGTTATGTATATGTGTGGTTGTGTGCATATGGATGGTTTTACTTGATTTTATAAATCGTATTAATTTATCTTTACCCTAAGATCATGCTAGCAGTTACTCGCTAACTCCATCTACTGGTGGCTGTATACCCACGCTATGTAGGAACTGGCCATTCTATTCCTCCTATATAGTGACTGACTTGGGGACATCATTTGGACTGAAGTGGTGAGCTTTCATCCTTTAAGAAGGCTCCATTTCATGTTATGGATATTCCTAGACACTTTGATTTTATTCTGGATATTGGTTTTGACAATGGTTGGGGGCATGTCCCAACCGAATTTCATTACTCTTTTGGTTATAGGCTTTGTGGTACTTCTATGGGTTGGAATGGACGTGGTCGATATAGGTATCAGCCTTAGCTTTGGAATAAGCCGGGAGGCTGGCATCATCAGACATAATTTCTCACCGCTTCATCATATTTGATTCTAGGATTAATTATATTATATTTTGGAACATCCTTGGTTATGGCCTGGTTTATGGCTCTAGTTCTGGTATGGTTTGGTATGGTTGGATTATTGGTATGTGATGGTTGGACTTGGTTTGGTCACTCATGGTTGTGATATTATCCCAGAGTCTTTATGTGAGTTGTTACACTATATTGTCACATGCTTGGAATTAATCCAAATCAAGGCAGACGGCTGGAGGTTGGGTTGGGTAACGGGGGTGGGTTCTAATCCGGCTCGGACTTGGGATGCCAATTACGAAAATGCCCCAAGGAAAGTCATGTCACTTCAAGCCAAAATTCACCCACTAATCCATATTCGGGCGGATGTATCCACACGCGATGTAGGAATCGACCATTCTAGTCTTTATGATTAGCGATCGGGCTCTAGGATCAGCTACTGGGTCGAAGTGGTGGCTTACATCTTTTCGAAAGTCTCCATTTCATGGATATTATTTCATACTTTAGTTTATTTATGGATATTGGTTTTGGCTATGGTTGGGTGCATGTCCCAACTGGATCTTGGTATTCTTTTGGTTAGAGACTTTTGTGTAACTGCTATAGGTTGTTATGGGCGGGATCGGTATCCGTGTTAGCCTTGGTATTGGCATTGGTATTGGGGCTGATACCGTACGACTAAATTTCTCACTATTCCATTCTTTTTTATTTTGGGATTATATATATAATTATTATGGAACTCATATAGTTATGGTTTGGGTTATGGCTTGGTTTGTATTGATTATCGGTTGTGTATCAGGTGGTTGGACTCATTTGGGTTGTCACGTATATTGACATATCCCAGAGTCTTGGATTATGCAATAATGCTATCTTGTTATATGTTCTTAATTCAGCCGACTCAGGTTATGTGTAGGCTGGTTGGGTTAGGTAATGGGGGTAGTCCACAGTCCTGGTTAGACTTGGGACGCCCAATTACGACAAGACCCTGGTTCAGGTCGTGTTAGTAAGATGAGCCATGATCGTAACATGAGTATCGTGATCACAATAACTGATGGCTGTCATGGGAGTCACTATCACGACACATGGATTACGGTTGCCAGTGCACCAACACCTGTTGAGACTTTGAAATTCCAAGTCTCCGCCAACCCCTCAGGATTCACCCAAAATCTCATATATGAAATTAGACTAGGCTACCTTATAAAATTCAACATTCTGGACTCAGTGGCACAGTTAAAATTTCCCTCCTAGGCCGTTTTGATAAAAAGTGGGTCCCACACCCAACTTATGTTTTGTTAACCTATGATCAATAGCTCAAAATGAGTCCGGAGGCCTTGTAAACCCACCAAGAGTCTACCTAACCTAAAATCAATGTTCCAGAGCTAATGGTACTGGTAGAATTCTCATCCGTGGTAATCTAATAGGAGTTTTTGTTCGAGACAAAATCCTAAATAACAAAAGCTCCAAAATAGGGAAATGAGTTTAAAATCCGAACGAACTTTGCTATCAGTGAACCGACACTTTTGGCAAGTCATAAATAACCTACAGTTGTTGTGGGGAGGCTCAAAACATCGAAAATGCATGAAAATCAAGGAAATAACCGAGGGGTCATCACAATATTCTGTGCTAAAAGGACTTTTTTCTGCGAAAGTCAATGAATAGAGAGATCATAATAGCTTGAAAAGATGAGATACTGGGCCTGAATACTTAGAGAACGACTTCCTAGATAACCTCTAAAAAAAGAGGACACTTCCAAGGGATTTTGCCACAGGTATCCCTTTTTAAAACAACTGTCTCACATTACTTCAAAATAGCTAAAACTCAGCCTCCACCACTAACTAATCTCCAACCGAGCCGATGGAGGCTGATACACACAAATCAAAACCACGATACACTGGTACCATCTTGATACCTGCCCAAATCAACAAAGGCTCATCCAAGCCAAAAGAAAACCAACAAATTAGTCATACAATTGACTTCAATCCAAATATAACCCTCCTTTACAATTCCACACCTGCTATCTACCACAAAATAGGAGGAAAATCATCTAAGTTTGGCTCACACAATCTCTTCATAGAAAACTCAAAGAACTAAAACTAATCTACTAAATGCCCATATGACAAGCATAAGAATAAGCCCATACAATGATACCTGGGCTTATAAAATTGATAACCAAGGGCTGTAATATAAGTCGATGATGCGAATGGTTCGAATAATCCTCATAAATAAAATCTAGGAGTCTAAGTCACAACTACTTACCACTGAACAATCTATTTTAGGATGTCCCATATAGAGAGAATAAAGCCAAGTTGAATCCAACTCAAGTATGCTACTCCTGCTGAGTATATCATTTGAGAATCTCAAAGAAAACTTAAGACCTGAGGTCAAAGCTAAAGGAACTAATACCTAGTCTATATGCTATCATCTGTACACCCATCAGCTATAATCAATCCGACGTTGAGAAGACCGAATAGGTAACCACGATATAGGGTCAACCAACCCATATATAAAATCAGAATTGAGACAAATCTTAAACAATAGTTCCATTCAAGATCTACAACTCCAAGATAAAATCTAAACACCAAGGCTAAATCATTTGATCTCAAATACCCAAACCAAACATGAAGACGGTTAGGCATTTATGCACCAAATCTATTATAACTTCTAGATCGCCATTCAAAGGCGTCATCTTAAAACTGAGCTAATAAGTCTATATAAATGTTAACTACTCAAATAGACCTTAGTATCAAAATCTAACATATCCGTGCTAAATCATACAGAGCCAAAATCCATGCACCATGTCCTATTCTAAAGAATATAGCATTGAAATATGCCTGGCCCACTCAAGAAACCCAATCCAGACTCAGAAATTGATAAAGAACTCTAATGAACACCAATAGACCCAACTCTAATATGAGAACTACTCAATGAACCAAATGTCATTCCTTGCTGTAAGGTATCCACAATTAGACTTGGGATCCCCAATGCTGAACCTCAAAGGGCTGAAGTAGTCATGAGCTCTACTGGAGCCTGATCTGGCCCTAAATCCTGTTGCTAATTCTGAAGATCTTCAATGTCCATCTCTGACTCTCTAGTTTAATGCTATGTTGAATCTTTGAAAACATGTGTTGAAGTCTTGTTCACATCTATCAACCTTATTGCATTGTCCCATTTGGTAAAAAATAGAGTCAAAAAATATGCTTAAGTCTCATAGCAATACTAACACATGCCATGGAGTCAAGAAATGAATTTCCTAATAATGCTCAGTAGCCTCTCCAAGATAGGTTACAAACATCTACGCACTAATCCATAGGACTCTAATAAACACTTAGCTCTTATACAAATACACTGATAAACCTAACTTTGATATAAATTTATCACCACCCAAATTCTCAGGTCATAATGGTGCCTATTATAACCCATTAATAGGTAAGCCAATCTCATAGTCCAAAACTATTAGTAATGGACTACCCAAAGAATAATAGAAAGAATGCAGAATAGAATTAATAAAATACATATACATGAGATAATCCCCAAACCTAGAGGAATCAGTACAAGAGAATCTAATATAAGAAGGATACAAATAAGGTACTAAATGGATATACATATACAACCATCTCTGAATACAACATAGAGA
>NW_025825181.1:0-3118 GCF_002878395.1 Capsicum annuum | reverse complement strand
AAGAGGCTATATAAAGATGAAACTTAGAATGAAAAAAGAGATGATATAAGAAAACTTATTACCTTACACTGAATCTGAACTTGCGGTGAAAAGATGGGGGTGCTTTGTTCGTATATCTACTTCTACTTCCCAAGTGGCTCCCTCAACGGACTGATTCCTCCAAAGAACTTTGACCAAGGAAATTTCTTTGTTCCTTAGTCTACGAAGCTAGTGATCAAGAATCTCTATTGGAATCTCTTCATAAGAGAGGCTATCATGAATGTATGTTATTTCTAAAAGTACTACAATAGCTGGATCACTAACGTACTTCTTTAATAAGGAGATAGGAAACACAAGGTAAATGGATGACAAGTCTGTAGGCAACTTAAACTCAAATGCTACTTTTCTAACACAACTTAATATTCTATAAGGGCCAAAATATTGGGGACTAAGCTTCCTCTTTTTGCCAAATCACTTCACCCCCTTCATGGGTGAAACTTTTTAATAAACTAAGTCATCGACTTCAAACTGATGATCTCTTTTCCTCTTATCTGCATAAGATTTTTGATGGCACTGTGCTATTTTCAACCTTTCTCATATGAACTAGACCTTCTCCATAGCTTCTAACACCATATCTGTCCCTATCAAAGAGGCCTCACCCACTTTGAACCAACCGATAGGTGACTTTTATCTCCTCCCATAAAGAACCTCAAATGGGGCCATCTGGATTCTAGCATGGTAATTTTTAATAGACAAACTCAACCAACTACAATTGCTCATCCCAACTACCCTTAAAGTCAAGAACACATTTCCTCAACATATTCTCTAGGGTATGAATGGGCCTCTCTGCCTGACCATCTGTGTGAGGATGAAAAGCTAAACTAATATGAACCTAGGCACCAAGACCCTTCAAAAAAGATTTCCAAAAGTGATGTAAACCGAGTACCCCTATCTAAAATAATAGATAAAGAAACTTTGTGCAATCTAACCAACTTATCACCGCAACTTACCAAATAGGCCATCATGATACCCACTGCGATGTAGTAGAATCGCGGTGGCTCATTAGACATGAACTACTACTGATTTGGGCATCACTGCAATGTAGTGAGTGGATCATCACAGTACCCTCTTAGATTTATTTTCAAGTTCTAAGTGTTATAGGCGCATACTAGGGGCTGAACTAAGCTAGGAATGTACGTGTTATTGCAATATCTCCCCCTTGAAAACATTCATCCTCGAATAAGACTAATTAAGCTGAGGATACTGAGGAACTGAAACTATAACTGGCATACAAACTGAAAGCATGGCTAAATTGATTTACAAATACAAAAATTATCAATAGAGTGGCTATATAAATCTAAAACATAGAATGAAAAAAGAGATGATCTGAGTAACCTTATTACCTTATTTTGAATTTGAACTTGCATTGAAAAGATGAAGGTACTTGGTTCACATATCTGCTTCCACTTCCCAAGTGGCTTCCTCAACGAACTGATTCCGCCAAATAACTTTGACCAAGGGAACTTCTTTGTCCTTAGTCTATAAATCTGGTGATCAAGAATCTCCACTGGAATCTCTTCATAAGAGAGGCTATCGTGAATGTATGTGCTTTCTAAGGGTACTACAATAGATGGATCACTAATACACTTCTTTAATAAGGAGATATGAAACACAAGGTGAACGAATGATAAGTCTGCAGGAAACTCAAACTTATATGCTACTTTTCTAATACGACTTAATTTTTGTAAGGGCCAACATATCGGGGACTAAGATTATCCTTTTTGACAAATCTCTTCATCCCCTTCATAGGTGAAACTTTCAAATAAACTAAGTCATCGACTTTAAACTCATGATCTCTTCTCCTTACATCTACATAAGAATTCTGATGACACTGTTCTATTTTTAACCTTTATCGAATCAACTGGACCTTCTATAATAAACTAAATCAAATCATACTGATGAAGTGAATGGGGTAACCCTATTACAAAATCCATGTTCACCTCTTCTCACATCCTGATGGGAATACTAAACTCCTACAAGGTGCCACTAGGCCTTTGGAGTGTACTGAGCAAGTGGGGTGAATGGATAAGTGAAACTATATTTCAATGTTCATAATAATTCATAAAAGAATAAATGTTGAATGTAATGACTCACATACACTAGAATAACTAAAAGATGAAAGTCATAAACCATAATAATGAAACATACTGTATAGATCTTGTGAGCTATCACATTTAGTTCTAGAAACTGTACTTGTATTCTATCTTTAAATCATGCAGGCTAAGTGTCGAAAGGACTCACTTTTATATCTGTAATTTGAAAGCTGAAATTCATGAATAATATCTAATATAAATTAATATTTGAATGAGACTGTGAACCTTCACACTTAGTTTCTAATGCACTTTTGTTAGGGCTTTAATGAAGGGAATTCTTTTAAAACTATTCTGCAAGGCTTTAGGGAGGTTTTTCTAACCGGCATAAACCATGTGAGTTATCCTAACCCATGTTATGGAGAGGTTTCATACTCTTGTCAAGGCGTATAACTTGAGCTAAGAGATCATAATCTATATCTGTCATCCATATAAATGAGAATAATTTTAATCTTTACCTCTATTGGCTCATAGTTCTGGGAAAGTAGGATGTGCAAAACCTACACTTCCCACTCGGTGCTAAATACTACTCCCTTTAATCTGTATGCTTATTTTGTAGAAAATTGACTTCGAAACTAGCATAAGGGTTGTAATGAAAACCAGTTATGTATTTATCTATTTAAAACTGAAATCAAACTAACTGAGTGGATTCCAGATCTTAGTTGAGGATCAAAGATCAAATCTTATTTAGAAACTGAGACTGAACTTATCCTAGGATGCTTAAAAGAAAAAATCTTCTAGAAATATCAATACTCAACTTAGGGCTTAAAACCCATACATTAACTCATGTCAAATCATCACAGTGTTCATGCTTGATAAATAAGATCTTGAAATTTCTTTAACAATTCTAGTCAAGGAAATGCAATTTAAATTCTCAATATATGTAAAATAAGCCAAACGTATGGACATAGAAAAATAGAAATACAATTCATCATTCAAGTTACTTGTGATATCATAATCTCCAAATAATAATCATTAGGTATAATCCC
>NW_025825180.1:0-1288 GCF_002878395.1 Capsicum annuum | reverse complement strand
ACTAAGCTCAAACCATCCAATAAAAGATCTACACCTCATTCCATACAACACCTTGAAAAGAATCATACCAATACTAGAATGATAGCTATTATTGTAAGAAAACTCTACCAAAGGTAGATGCTCAACCCAACTGCCACTATAATCAAGCATGCATACCCGAAGCATGTCCTCTAATGTTTGAATAGTTCTCTTGAAGACACAACTTTGCATAATACTCCACTGAAAAGGTAGTCCTTATTGGAAAAAAGTGAGCTGACTTGCTTATCCTATCCGTGATGACCCAAATCGAATCAAAATGATACTGAGCCTGAGGAAGACCAATAACGAAATCCATATTGATCATCTCTCACTTCCATTTAGGCAACTCTATTTCTTGATGCAACCCACCAGGCCTCATGTGCTTAACCTTAGCCTTTTGACATACCATACACTAGGCCACGAAGTCAACCACATCCCTCTTCATACCATTCCACCAATATATTTCCTTGAGATCATAATACGTCTTTGTTGAATTCAGATGGAAAATATAGTGCGACTCATACTCCTTAGCCAAAATCCTTATTGTAACCCATCGGCAATCAAAACACACAACCTTTCTTAGTACCACAAAGTACCATCACTACTACTCTCAAAAAATGTCACATTTTTCCCACCAATATCACTCTTGATTTTCATCAAGACTAGATCCAACAGTTGTTTCTCTCTAATCTATACACTAAGAGACGATCGAACCACTTTTTGCACTATCACACCACCATCTTTGGAATCCAAGAGACGAACTCTAAGATTGGCCAAACATTGAATATCCTTCACTAATTCCTGCTTGCCTTCCTTCACATGAGCTAAACTTCCCATAGACAACCTGTTTAGAGCATTGGCCGCCACGTTAGCCTTACTTGGGTAGTAATGAAGACTCATATCATAGTCTTTCAGAAGCTCAAGCCATCTCCTTTTCCTGAGATTAAGTTCCTTTTGTGTGAATACATACTGTAGACCCTTATGATCAGAAAGATATCCATGTGAACACCATAAAGATAATATTTCAAAATTTTCAAAGCAAACACAACCACCAATAGCTCCAAATCACGAATAGGATAATTTCTCTCATGCACCTTCAATTGCTTAGAAGCATAGGCAGTCACCTTCCAATGCTGCATCAAAACACAACCAAGCCATACCCGATATGCATCACACTAAACCACAAACCCATTATTGCTTTCCCACAAAGTCAAAATTGAAGGCAACGTCAACCTATCCTTCAATTTCTTAAAACTACCCTCATAAGCAT
>NW_025825179.1:543370-619456 GCF_002878395.1 Capsicum annuum | reverse complement strand
TTATATGAGGGTTCCCACAGTTCTCACTAGAGTTACCTGTTATATGAGGGTTGCTCATATATTGTCCTTAACAGTGGCGCGGTATTGACACCCTTTTAGTCAGGGAAGAGAGTAGACCCTATCTTAGCCATAATGGCACATATAGGGCATGCTGGTTAAACAACTACCTCTCACAGTTTCAGTATTAGTCTTAGTAAAAGAACTCAGATAGTTCTTCAGATATCAGTATACTAGGACTGTTAGATACGATCAAATTCAGTTATAGCATGGAACTCAGAGTATTCAACCAGATTCAGTGTTGTTAGATACAGTCATCCATGTTATCAGAACTACAATTCCAGCCATGTATTAGCATACAAATTTAGCCATCACGTACTCACGATCTTAGTTACTATGTATGTATGTTTGTACTCTTACGCTCATATTAGTCAGTCAGTAGTATTATTCATGCACGTAAACCCTTCCATTAGCCTACCTCACTCGTATACTCAGTACTCCAGTTGTACTGACACATTTATGTTATGGTGCTTTATTTTTATGTTACACCATAGGTTCAGAGGCATGAGTCCCAGACCAGCAGTAGCAGTCACATTCTTCTTACAGAGTTTCAGTGAGTCCTCTTCATTCGAGGACGACATTATTTGATTTATTCATTTATTTCTTCAGTTCAGTTTTACGGAGTTAGTTGGAGACATGTTCCTTCAACTCCTTATTTCAGACAGTACTTAGAGGCTTTTGGATTTACACTCAGATTTAGCTTTTAGATTTAGTTTTCAGTTGTTTTGGGTATCTTTCACCCTCAAGGATGTTACTATTTTACAGATTCTTTATTTAGTTGAACCTTATGGACTACATGTTCATATTTTCTGTATTATTACATTATATATTATAGTGCACAGGTACAGATATCAGTCATGGGTTAGCTTGTGGTCCTTTGGGGTTATAAGCACCGTGTAGCATTTTGGTTCTGAAAACCAGGGTATTACATTCATTTACAGTTACAGACTTAGAGTCCATTACCATTGCATATTTAATCATGCATTCATGAATTAGTTCATCTATGTACTCATGCATTAGATATGTATGTTCAATATGAAAACTCAGCTTATCTGCAATTTTAGTCATGTATTCCATGGTTCTGTTGTGTATATTCAGTGTGTAAACTCAGTCTATCTATATTTTTCAACTTAATCAGTCTCATTTGAGGAAGAAAGTTTCCAAGGGGGAGATATTGTAATATCTCATATACTTTTTAAAATACTTGGTATTTTTTTAATTTAGAGCTTACCATTGCGCAGAAAATTTAGTCAGCTTTCCAACGATATAAAATTTGCCAAAATCCGATACCCGGGTGAAGAGTTATAGCAAATTTTGTGAAACAATGTGCCAATTTGTCAATCAGTGCATCGCAGAGGCAGTCCAAATGGAAATTGTCATTTTCCAGTGTTCCATCGCGATCCCAATGCATCACACCACCATCTATTTTCCCAATTGTCAATTTCCAGTATGACTCCGTGGTCATAGCGCATCACGCCAAGGGGTAAATTCGCATACAGTGAAGCTCCCCAATTGTACCACATCATGCCAAGCCTTCAGTTCCCAATTGTCAATTTCCAGTGACACAGAGTGATTGCACCACATCATACTAAGGGCCCAGATCGGGTTTACAGTGATGATTTTTAAATCTTTTCCAAGGGTAATTAGGTATTTTTTTCATGACCCAAGTCAGTCTTAAACACGTGATTAAACCCCTAAATAACCTGTTATCTTATTGTTTACTCAGTTTTCTCAAGAAACAAAACATTCTCTCTCAAAGAGAAAAAACCTAGCTTCAAGAAAACAAGAACAAACTCAAGAATTCCTCCAAGAACCTTCAAGAATTAATACTCCTAGGTATGTTAGGTGTTCATCTATGGGTTCTTGTCACCCATAGAGTCCAACAATCCATTTTTAACACTACAAGATTATTGATTCATGATTTACTTGCTTGAAATTGTATTGTATTCATGTTCATGACATTAATTGATTTTCAATCCATGATTAATTATAGATTCCATGAAATTGAAATAACATGTATATTGAATTGTGTGATTCCCATGTCATAACTCTTGAATTTGTAAGTTTGGGTGTTGTAGTTACAATGTTTCCATGTTGTCCATGATTATATGTATTAATTTGTGCTCCCCATGTGTTTGACGAAATGTCCATGTGAATTAAATGGTGAAATCATAACATGCTAGTATATGTACAAGTTTATGCCCTACAAGTGTTTAATAAAATGTGTCAATGAATGAATTATGGACATGTGAACATTGTTATGTTTTTTAAGATCATGTTATGCTTTACTATTCATGCTATCAAGTCTTGAGGGTATTCCATACCCAAAATCTAGCTTCTTACCTAGAGCTACAGTAATTACAGAATAGTCTCAGTAGTGTCATAATCAGTAGTACTCAGTCTGTTACAGAACATAGTGAAACTCAGTATCATTCTAGTTCAGTCCAATATAATAATCCGTGTCCTTCGTATGGGAGTAGTATTCAGCACCGAGTGAACCCAAGGATGGGGGCTCACCTGCCAGTAGAGGGTGTGATCCTTATAAGCAGTCCTTGCATTCCAAAACTACATAGCCAGCTTAGGTTGAGACATCAACCTGCCAATTGAGGGTTGATGAGGTGTTTTAACCTACCAGTTGAGGGTACCACTATTCTCATTCAGGGCACCTGCCAAATGAGGGTGACCCTTCAGTTTTCTTTACCCGTGGCACGGCACTACCACCCTTCCAACTGGGTTACAGGTTGGACTTGAGTTATCTTATTTGGAGCATGTCAGTTAGATGATTGCTTCTCACAGTTTCAATTTCAGTCTTAGTATAGAACTCAGTTCAGTTCTACAGAATTAGGAATGTCAGAAATAGTCACCTAGTTATCAAAATCTCAGATATCAGTTACTCAGTATCACAAATTAGTGCACAACTTTAACTAAAGATCATATACAGTATAGACGGATATGCACAGTATTTCATACTCAGTAGTTACAACAGTTTTAGTTATCCATATACTCTTATATTTAGTTACTCTATACTATTCAATCAATTATTGTTCATGCATATGAACCCCTACATTCAGCCTTACCTTATCTAGCATACCAGTACTTTCCACGTACTGATGCATACTTTCTCTTGTGCTATGATGTCTCATATGATAGGTTTGGATGCTTAGGTTACCGACCGTGCTTAGACAGTTTCCATTATCAGCAGCAAATTTAGTAGTGAGTCCTCATCTATCAAGGATATGCTTTTATTTTAGTATTTTAGTTTTTTAGTATTTTAGTAGTCAGAGATAGTTGGGGGCTTGTCCCATCAACTCCGCATTCAGGCAGTTCAGTTAGAGGCTTTTCCGACTAGACTAGTTCAGACAGTATTTAGATTTTAGCTTTTGTTATTATCAGTATTCAAATTATGAACCTTATGGCAATCCAACCTATTTTCTGCATTCTTTCAGTATTATTATTCAGTGCTCATAACAGGTACATGACATGGGTTAGCTTGTGGTCCTTCAGGATTGTAAGCATCGTGTGGCATCCAGGGTACATACTCGGGGCGTTACAAAGTATGGTTCATGTTTTATACATGTGATTACACTATTACACTGGTGAAACAAACTCAATGATCTTCCTAACAATGTGTTTTATTAGATTCAACATTGGCATCAGAGCATAGGTTTTTTATTTTTTTCTAGTCTACATGTTGCTTCCATGAAGAACTCTGTACCAAAAGAAGTCCCATGTACTGTTGTTGGATATATTTTTCGTTGTGGCGTGATGGCAATCTACAAAAATAAAAGGAATGGACGTTTCGGTGTTGTACATTTAAAAAAAAATATATAACAAATTGATTCCTTTGAAATAACTTTCTGTTTCATCACTTTCATAAATGTCAGAAGAATTTTACTTGAACTGTTCTAACAAAATTTTTTTTGCCCAACATGAGATTTTGTTTTGTCCATTAATGGTGATTTTATTTTTCACTCTAGGAAATACGAGAGTATTATTATATTTGTAACAAGAACTCCATTGATTTATAAGGGTAAGATTCTTCATGTAATAGTAAACAAAATTGAAGCAGAGGATTTTTTGCTTAAAACTCAAAGTCATCGATTTTTAAAGCCATATTGATATAAGTTTTTTGGTAAAACTTTATTTTCACCATAAATTTCTATATACATGTTTTAACATGTATATGTGATTTGTCCTAATTATTTTCTGTATATGTTACAGAAAATAATGGTGATAATAAGAACCCCAAGACGAATTACCACAAAGCAACAAAAGGATAAGGTGAAAACTATGATTGACAATTTGGTTAATCTCTCACCAAAATTCAATGTTCAAGATGATGATCTTATAATCTTTGTTGATCACATAACGAGAATTAACAAGTTAATTCAAGAAGTTGTGTAGGTTGGGGGTCGATGATGTGTAAAGAAGAAATACACGGCTTTACAGTCTCCGCTGCCTAATGATTTTCAAAAGAAATTGCTCGATAAATCTTAGCATAAATTAGGTATCAAAATGACAAACAAGTCATTAGTAAATGATTTTATAAAATAGTACATTGACGTGAAGCTTCAGAAAACTGTGTGTCATTCTCACTGGTTGCCTAAGAGAAATTACTTTCCTTTGAACTTGCATTTAGATCTTATTCTATATTTTCCTAGTCACATTAAAATATTGTCATGATAATGTGTGTTTATTTTGTACAATGATTGTTTATATCTAACATGATTTGTATGATTTTAAATTTATTATTTTATGTATTTATATTCTTGGTTGAGTTTTTTTTTCTCTATATGAGTTATAAAATTAATGCTTGTTTAGTCTTGAATTTATATAATTTAATATAAGTGGTTCTTAAATGATTTATTGTGTTAGATTTATAACATATTAGAATTCAGACGATGATTGAGAACTTAGTGAACTTTCGAATCTGATACTGATGTGAAATAAATATTGAAATAGTTGATTATTTTAAGAATTATTGTGTATATGAATTTAGGCTAAAATAATGTATGTGGTTGTCTTACTATAATTTATAATTGTTTAAATTAGTATGCCAACTGCTGCAAAGAACATTGTCGCCGAGCTTAATAAAGGTGATAAGCTTAACGGTGATAACTATGAAATATGGAGTATGAAAATTCAATATATCCTGAAAGAGCAAGAAGCTCTAGAATATCTTAATGTATCTATGACACTTCCTAAAAATACTGATATCCCCCTCCTCAATATATGAATGATCTTGAGGCATATCAAGCTTGGAAAAATAAAAATTCTCTTGCTAGCATTATGTTGTTGAGCAGTGTGGATAATGTCATTATGAGAGAATTTCGAAAGTATGATGATGCTAAGGACACGTGGTCAGCTTTAAAAGAAAATTTGGTTATATGTCAATTGCTAAGTTAAGGGCTCTTGCTATTATGTTTGATACGTATAAGAAACGCCCTAATCATACTATGCAAAAACATCTTCGCCATATGTCAAACATGGTGAATGAACTGAAAGATATCTGTTATGTGTTGACTGAAGAGCAATAACTCAAAACTGTTATTCACTCCCTACCCAAAGCTGGGAAAATATGAAAATGCACGTAACCCACAATGTTTGTATCAAAACTATGGAAGATTCTAAGCGACATTTGAAACTTGAGGAAGAGTGCTCTAGAGTAGACAATGTTGCTATAAATATGTATATGACTAGTTCAGATCCTAAATGTGGATATGACAACAAACATAAGTGTGGTAAATTTTTCAAAAAGAAGGGAAAAGAAAATGTCTCAAAGAAGCCTAAGAATAATCAACAAGGAGAGAAAAATATTTCTGCTCTAAAGAGAAAGAAAAAGGTGAACATGGCTAAGCTCAAGTGCTATAACTATGAGAATAAGGGACACTTTGCTCGTGATTGTCCTGAGTCTAAAAAGGTACATTGCCTTATTAATAATTTACATAGTGATGTAAATATTTCTTGTTCTATTTTTTTACTGAATCACTTCCTATATGGATTGTAGACTCAGAACCCACTGAGCACATAGCAATGGATAGAGATATTTTCATAGATTTTTGATGAATTCTGGAAGGAACCAAATGGGTGTATGTAGGAAATAACTCCAAAGAGGAGGTCAAAGGAATTTGTACCTGCAAGCTAGAAATGTGTGATGGCTGAACTCTATATCTACATGATGTACTATTTACCCCAACAATATGTTGAAATCTAGTCTCTGTTAGAATGTTGATTAAGTTAGGATTTAATATTTTTGTTTCATGAACATGGTGTGGATTTGTATTTGACCAAAACAAAGTATGGCACTGGTTATTTTTATGATCATTTTTTGTATCGGCTATTATTCAAAGTCCCAATAATAATAATATCATTTTTCCTTATTTACGTCAACTTCCAATTATAAATATGATGTAAATTTATGGCATACTAGTCTTGTCCATATTGGTCAACAAAGAATAAATCACTTAGCTAAAGAAGGACTGCTTGGAACAATAGACAAAGTAGAATTGTCTACTTGTGAATTGAGCCTAGTCAGAAAAACTGCAAGAAAACTATTTGGGGAAGGCACAAGTGCTGATACTCCATTACAATTAATTCATTCTGACATTTGTGGTCCAATGAATGTAAGGGAAAGACATGGTTCTATTTACTTCATCACTTTCATTGATGATTTTACTGGATTTGATTATGTATATTTGATTTCTCACAAATCTGAAGCTTTGAGTTGCTTTGTTGAGTTTATGAACTTAGTTGAGAATCAATTGAATAGAAAAATTAAAGCTCTAATAACCGATCGAGGTAGAGAGTATTTGTCTGATGAATTCAAACAATTGTGTGAAGAAAAGGGAATTCAAAGACAATTAACTACTCCTTACACTCCACCACAAAATGGTGTTGCGGAATGATGAAATAGAACCATGTTGGAAACGGTTAGGTCAATGATGGCACAAGCAAAATTGCCTATCACCTATTGGAGTGATGCATTGCTCACTGTAGCATTTGTACTTAATCATGCCATTTCAAAATTAGTTACAACTACGCCATATAAGTTATGGACTAAATGAAAACTTGATTTGAGCATTTTAAATCCTTGTGGTAGTATTGTTTTTATTCATAACCCTTTTTCTCAATATGAAAAATTATGTCCATGGGGAAAGAAGTATATCTTTATAAGATATTCTGAACAATCTAAGGGTTATGTATTCATAGGCAAACAAAATAGTGGAACATAACTGAAATTGAGTCACGTGATGTTACATTCATAGAGAATGATTTTCCTAAGCAGGGCGAGATAGGTCAACACTTATCTTTTATGAAATTATGGACCAGACCACTTTCATTATTTATATTTCAATGAACTTGTGTGGGAGTCATGTTGATGATAATGGATCAATTCCTATTTCCACAAGTCCTAGTGATAGTGCTGGTCTGAGTGGGAGCAACTTATCGATTGATCAATCTTAACCTCGACAATAAAATCATCCACAAATTCTACATCGTCGATTTGAGATTAAAGGGGAAGAATTTATTCTTACTCCAAATGATGAAGAGCCAAGAAATATAAATGAGGCTCTTTTATGTCCCGCTAAAGAAAAATAGTTAAAAGCAATGGAGGAGGAGATGGAGTTAATGAAATCTAACAAAGTATGGGAATTGGTTGATCCATTTGTTGGCCGAAAAGCTTTTGCAAATAAGTGGATTTTTAAAATAAAGCATAAGGCAGATGTTAGTATCAAAAGATTTAAAGCTCGTGTAGTAGCTAAGGGGTACACTTAACAAGAAGGAATTGATTATGAAGAAACTTTTTCACCTATTATATGCTTTACTTCAATAGGATTAATTTTATCTATAGTGGCTATGTTGGATCTTGAATTACATCAAATGGATGTAAAAACCACATTTCTAAATGTAGAACTAGAAGAAGAAATCTATATGTAACAACCTGTAGGTTTTGTGAAAAAAGGCAAAGAAAGTAAAGTATGTCGACTTCGAAGGTCGATTTATGGCCTTAAACAATCTTCTAGGCGATGGTACTTACTGGTTTCGTTATAATTCATGAGGATCATTGTGTATACATCAAAAAATTCAAAGATATGTTTGTGATTTTATCGTTGTATGTAGACGACATACTTATAGCTGCAAGTGACATTGAATGTGTAAAAGAAATAAAAGACTGGTTGTCATCTACTTTTAAGATGAAAAATATGGGTGAAGCATCATATATTCTTAAATTTAAGATATCAAGAGATCCTTTGAAGTAATTTTTGTCTCTTTCGTAAGAACCTTACATTAAGAAAGTTCTTGAACACTTTAACATGAAAAATTGCAAACCCATAAACACTCCGGTATCTAAAAGTGAAGCTTTAAATCAAAGGATGTGACCTCAAACTCTACAAGAGAATGAACAAATGAGAAAAGTTCCTTATGTCAACACTGTCGGAAGTTTAATATATGTTATGATGTGTACTCGACCTAATATCTATTATGTCATTGGGTTAGTTAGTAGATATAAATCTGACCCAAGACCAACATTGGAAAGTAGTTAAAAGAATATTGAGATATCTCAAAGGCACAGTCAACTATTCCTTATGTTATCAAGGAAATAATCGGCAACTCAAAAGCTACACTGATACTAATTAGGAAAGAGATTTAAATTAGAGAAATTCCAACTATAGATATGTATTCTTGATTAATAATGGAGCCATATCATGGAGTAGTAAGAAGCAGTCATGTATAGCTTTTCTATGATGGAAGCTGAATTTGTAGCGCTTCCATCTGCTGTGCAAGAAACTGTTTGGCTTAAACTTTTTTTATCCACTTGGGTGTGTATAATAACGTTGTTAAACCTTTCACAATCAATTCTGATAGTCAAGCTACAATAGCTTACACAAAGGAACCAAAATACCATGGAAATATGAAACATATTGACATAAAGTATAATTTTGTGAGAGACATGGTTGTACAAAAGAAAGTGAACATGAAATACATATCTACACATCAAATGGTAGAAGATCCCTTAACAAAACCCATGGCATGTGATGTTTATGAAAGGCATGTAATGTCATTGGGTTTACGTAGATGTTGGTGTACTTATTTTTATTTTTTCAATCATGTTCATGTAAATTCAGATTATTAAGGTTAATGTTGATTAATTTTTGACTTTCCATCTTGTTAGTTCATATACATATACATATACATATACATATACATATACATATACATATACATATATACATATATATTATTTTATGTAGTGTACATAAATTATTTTTGAGGATAAAAAGTATGTCAAACAGATAAAAGATTGGCCTATTCATACAGGCAATCGCCTCTATTGTCTAACTGACAAGTAGTAGAGATAAGACAATTATAAACTTATTATTGTCAGACCTGATGATAAAAGAGAGCCAAAAGTTTATATTTTAAATGTCATTTGTTAGATTGTGTTTAATCATATGTGATTAAAATGAGTTAGTCTGTTTCTAATGCCAGATGTGAGTTCTGAAAAATAAAATAATTAAGTAGATTTCTAAACTCAGAGTTGGACATAATGTCTGAACTATGATCTACACAGTATTTACTTTATAAAAGGCATACACTCCATTTAAAAGGAGTCAATATTGTGATACATGTTTCATACCATGTATGTGTAAAATGACCCATAAGGGAGGTACAAGTTTAGTCTCTACTTGCTATTGTGTGAAGCCTTGAAAATTCTAAGTAATCTTCCACATTATACCCTCATGACTTTGATCAGTTTCTTGAGGTTCAATTTGGTGTTTGCTATGTTAGTATGTTGCCAAAAGATCATGTTTGATTCGGTTGGGTGGGATATTTCTAGAAAAGCATACCACATTGAGATTAAAAGATTCGTGAGATGAGGACAATCATTGGATATTATCATATTAGTTGTGTTCATTGAAATCCTTTATATTTGTCTGTGAGATAAGTACATAATGATGAACTCAAAATTACTAGAAAAAGATGATAAGAAATATTGGTGTGATATATGATCTAGGGTACTGCATACATAATCTATTCTAAGTTTTATTGATCGAGATGTTTTATATTCCTAACAGATGTATGGCAACAAAGCTCTCGAAGTATGCACTGGTCACATGGTCTAGTCGTTAAATATGAATGTTACAGAATAGGAATGAGAGTTGACCTACTATGTGTGAGTGGGAGATGAAGGAAATCGGATCGGGTCACTATGTGGGTCAACCCGAATCCATAATAAGAGATAAATGAAATATTATGATTTATCTATATTAATAAATAATAGAAAGAAAATACATGTCTATTGGAATTTTCACACCCCTTTTAACCAAAAAGATATTTCATTTTTAAGTTTGAAAGGGTTTTTATTATTAAGTTACAAAAAGAAAATAAGTTGTTTCAAAAAGGATTTTTAACAATCAAAACTCAGAGTCTCCACTTGGCATAAATCTGCTGTGTCAAGTCACCTTTGTAAATCCCTTTTGAAAATAGTATTTGACTATTGTAAACTGATCCACGAACAGATATTCCAGTTAAGGAATTTTGTTGACCGAGGGGAAGGTGTTAGGCACCCCTCGACCCCGTAGTTTGACCACGGTCGCTTTATGGAGTATATCGGCTAGTAGATACTGTGGAATGTATAAACCAACAAGACACATAAAATAAGCAAAACAAATAAACAAATCATAAAAAATTCAAAAAATAGTGTCAAGTCTAATTATTACAGTTCGAAATAAAAGTTACTGAAATAAACCTATACCAATGCTTTATCTGATACCTCGATCCTTGATCACGAACCTTCTTTGCATACATGATACTTCAGAGCATTCCCTAGTGAATAAATACAAATGACCATAGGGTATTCTCCGACTAAATGAATACATTTTCCAGACAAGAGAAAAACAAAATCATTCAACAAACATTCCAAACATTAAGCAATCTACAATCCCCAAGTTTTGACTACCTGATCCTACCGTTTGTCTACCCGGCTCAACCTACCATAATACTATTGGGTTTAACAACATGAATATTTATTCCAAATAACCCAAACATCGATGAATCAAAATAATCAATATTCACATTATCAATTTTTCAATTCTCATCCCACTTATTCTCAATTGAGATATCATTTCACCACAATATATAATCAAGTAAATCAACATTGCATCAACACAAGAAATTATTCCTCGACAACAGGGATTAACTAACCAACAAATGATGTTCAATCCAATGCACCAAATATCACCAACAATGAAATAAAAGATGAAAGGAGTAGAATTGGAAGTCAATTTGACGCTTTCGAACTCAAATATTCTTTGAATGAAAAGATGAAATTTGGATCCAAAGTCCTTGAGTCAAACCTTAATAACGAACCTGCCAACTTTGATATACTCCCTTTGTTCTGTTTTTTGCCAATTTAAACTAGAATCACAAAGTAACAGATGAACAGAACACCAAAAACCAAAACCAAAAGTTTTTGGGTGGGATTTAACTGAAAATAGAAAAAGAATAACTTATTGGCATGGTTTTAGCTCAGAATAAAACTAGTGATACTATTTTTCTATGGATTTCACCAGAACCATAACCAAAGAGTGAATGTCGGAGTTTCTAGTGACTATTCCATCGGGTTTTTGATGAGAATATCTCTCTCTCTCTAAATTAATTCTTTTTCAATTCTCCTATCTCACAAATGGTATGTATCATTATTATATGTGTTATGTGAATTATCGATGGAAAAGTGTAACTATGTGTGTGATCTATCTATTCCATGGAAAAAGAACGTGTGTAATGTATGGAGTATATGTGAGATTGGATTGATGGAGGAGTATGTGAGTATTTCTGTGTTTAGTGTATATGTGTGTGAATTGATTGGAAAAATAGAGTGTTCCTGGTCTCCGATGGGTGTTGTTGTGTATGCCTTATTTTGTGATTATTTGTGATGTCGTATGTATGCTGTAAAATGGAAAAATGGTGAGTGTATATGTATTGTCTTGCACATATACTCCCCTTATGTATGTGAGTATCTATTTTTTATATTGCAAAAAAGGGGAAAAATAATGTAACAAGGGGGTAGGGCTAGGAGTTACGTGGGATGGGTAGGGGTATGTGGGGTAGGGGTTGGGGTGGTTAGGATGAGGTAAAATTTTTTAGGGTGAGGTGTCAAGAGTGGGGTAATTTTTTTAGGTTAGTTATTTTTGTCTTTTTATGGAGAAATTATTAAATGGGTGAAGGTGTATGATAAGCTGAGACAAAAAAATGGATAAAATGGGTTTTTGAGAAGGAAAAATTAGGTGTCTACATCATGCCCCTGTTTGGGTGTAAATACAAAGTGTTTTCATACAAAGAAGTAGACAACGAGATAGAATTTTGTTTGAACCATTATACAAAGAATGAAACAAAAGGCAAGAGGAAAATCGCGTCCTGATTTAGGATATCCAACCTACCCAAGTAATGAGGTAATCAAGTCACAGGTATTTCAAAGGGTTGGAAAGAAAAGGACTATATTGAGTTGGAAAGTCGAGTGAGGTCCTGTCGAAGTTTCTTTTCGAGGCTCTGTCATGATATCAAAAATGGAAATTAAAAGTTGAAAAAATAAATAAAATTACAAGTCTTATCTATGCATCTTTCCTTCGCTCTGGACTCGCTATTTCATCATCCTATTCTCCAGGCGGGCTCCTGACTTTCAATTTTATCACCCTGTTCTTCAGAAGGTCTCCTAACATTGTTTTTCATCACCTTGTTGCTTAGCTTTCAATCTCATCACCCTGTTCTCCAGGTGGGCTCTTGACTTGCTATTTTTTTAATCTGTTGACTTTCAATTTCTTCACATTATTGCTTGACTTTCAACTTTTTTACCTTGTTGCTCGACTTTCCATTTATTCGCCCTGTTCTTCAGGCGGGCTCCTGTAATCACATCAAAACTAGAAAGAAAATTATTCCAAACAAAAGTTATTATAAAGCGAGATTTCATTTGCTAGAAAAGTAAAGTTTCAAATAATAGGAATTAAATTTTTTACCCCAGTTTATCATCAGAGGACTTTTGTGAAAGTCATATCATAACTACTTGAAAAAACAAAACAAGGAAATGCATCTTCTATGGGTTAATTGGAATGATTCGACTAGAATATGCGTTATTTATGAGTCTAAGGGAATGACTCGACTAAAAAGTACATCTTCTAGGAATCAAGGGAATGACTCAACTAGAACGCATATATTCTAGGATTCGAGGGGATGAATTGACTAGAAGGTAGATCTTCTAGTAGTCGAGGGGAATGAATCGACTAGAAGGTACATCTTTTAGGAGTCAAGGATAATGACTTGACTAGAAGGTACATCTTCTAGGAGCCAATAGAATAAATCAACTAGAAGGTACATCTTCTAGGAGTCAAGGGGAATGACTCAACCAGAAGGTACATCTTCTAGGAGTCAAGAGGAATGACTCGACCAGAATGTACATCTTCTAGAAGTAAAAGGGAATGACTCGATAAGAAATTACATCTTCTAGGAATCAAGGAGAATGACTAGACTAGAAAGTACATCTTATAGGAGTCAAGGGGAATAACTTGACCAGAAGGTACATCTTCTAGTAGTCAAGGGGAATAACTCGACCAGAAGGTACATCTTCTAGGAGTCAAGGGGAATGACTCTACCAGAAGGTACATCTTCTAGGAGACAAGGGAAATGACTCGGCCAGAAGGTACATCTTCTAGGAGTTAAGAAGGAATGACTCGATCAAAAGGTACATCTTCTAGGAGTCAGGGTAAATGACGCAAATTGAAGGTACATCTTCTAGGAGTCAAAAGGAATGACTCAACTAGAACATACATATTCTAGAAGTCAAGGGGAATAACTCAACTAGAAAGTGTCTTCTAGGAGTGAAGGTTTAATTTAAAAAGTGTATCACCTAGCAATTAAAAACTGTAATACCTGAATAAGAAAGTGTGTCTCTGAGGGATATAGGATTATGAATTTTTTCCATGATCTAATTATCAAACCTGTGTAGAAAAATTGCTTCATCCATTTGTAGAGGTGACGCATTGTAGCCCTTGATATTTATGCTTTGAATTCATTGATTTGAAGGTAACAGGTTTCCTGTTTCATCAAAGAAAACTTGTGAGTTTAAAACATAGTTCCTGGTGTATGGTTTTGGCTTTTTAGGCAATTGCTCTTGCACTTGTCATATGCAATATTTCTTCCAACAATGGCATTGTCATTGACTTGCTTCAATATTGATCTAAACTCAGATCATTAAGAGTGACTATGAAACAAGAATAGTATCTCTTCTTTGTCATGTTTCTTAGATAAATCCTTTGAACCTTGGTATGTCCATGAGTTCATAGACTTGTCTGTTGACAAAACTTTCTACATGCCTTATTTTAGCTCACAATCATGTCTCTTTTATGTATTGGTTTTTTGTCTTGCTCTGCGTAATTGAAGAAGCTGGTATCCGGATTTGAAATCTTTTCTCACTTGTTTTGACATGGACTTGACACAAAGACAAGAGAAAATGACAATAATTTTTTATTTCGATAAATGACTCAAGAAAATAAAATAAAAATAAAGAGAAGAAATAAAAGACAATAAATGTCCCCATTTGAAACAAGAAAATGAAAAATTAATCTAAAAATGAAAGTCAACTTTAATGATTATGCTATGCATTTTGGATTAAACTGTCTGATCTTTCCATCCAAACTTTCTACCAATTGCTCTTGAGTTAATGGCCCTAAAATCGGGTTACTTTCTTGGGCTAATTGCATTCGGAGATCTCATTTGGCTAGTGGTGCCTAGAAGGATTTTCGCCAACAAGCAACTCACATTTTAAGCAAATAACTTAACATTAGACAAAAAAAAATACCAGATTTCAATGGAAGGAAAAATAAAAGGGTTTGAACAAAGACAATAAAGAAATAAAATAAGATAGATCCCGAACTACAACCCTTAAGTAATTTGAATAACAAAAAGGAAAATAAAACAAACTACCAAATATCCATCTTTGCAAGGAGAGGAGTGACTTTCCATTGCTGAACTTGACATATTAGCCACTGGTTTACATATCAGCATGACTAGAGCTTTCCTCACTATCAATGCTCTACATTATAATTGATTTATCTTGAATCATCTTTTCAATTTCTCTTTTCAAATCCTGACAATCTTCAATACTATGACCCTAAACATCAGAATGATACGCACATCGTACATTAGGATCAAAATTTCTTGAACATGGATTAGGAGTGTGCCCAAGGAGAGGAATGATCATGCCACACTATACCAATCTCTAAAATAAACTATCATATGACTCTCTAATTAGTGTGAAGCTATCTCTTTACCTCTAACTTATTTCATTGTTTGGCTTGGATTGAAAATCGATCCTAGAAGGGATTTGCTATGTTTGTGGAGTTAGAGGAAAACTTTGAAGAGTTAGCGTGTGCCATTATGGGTATTATAGGGTTTAAACATGTGGTTGTGCATTATATACCGGATATGGAGGTAGGGGAACAGAGTATAATGGAATTTGGGAGTGATTATGTGGAGCCTGGGCATGAACTTGGGCTTGATCCCGAGGGAAACGATGATATGGTCTTCTTGACTATGCCCACTGATCTTGGGCTTATTTATATGCTCAAATAACCAATATGCACCTAGATTTAGACTTAGTTTAAGAACTTTTGTATGAATTCTTAAGTAAAATTTAGCTTTTATTCCATTTCGTGCCTAATGGATATGATTAGAACTTTAAGGCTAAAAAGTATGAAGAATTGTGCGCATTTGGATACAACGATATGGAAGGATTGAAGGAATGAAAGGGAGTGAAATAAAGCTAAAATACGGAAGCTGGAAAGTAGAAATTCTCATTTGAAGACACTCTACGTCGTTCTGACCAACAAAATAGCAATGGTCAAATTCCAGTGAAGGTCCACAAAAACACCACATCGCGGAGCAGTTTCACTTATCAAATTTTGCAAAAGTTTAGCGCATCTCGGCAGATTAATATTTCATAATTGTCCCAATCCAGTGGCTCACCGCGATAGTGGCGCATTGCTGTGAGGGTACATTTTACAATTGTTAAGGAATACTTGAGCTCCACGATTGCCTAGATTTTAATGAAAAATAGCAATTGAAGGCATGGCACGATGCGTCGGGTGGAAGAATCGGGAATATTTTAAGTATTTTGTCCTAGCTATAAAAGGAAAAATTGAATATAATTTTGGGGGACTTTTGATGAAGCATTGGAGCGGCGGAAAAGCAGAAACTTATCTCTTTTAGGGTTCTTAAACATTATTTGAAATTTCTTTGCTAGAAGACTTGTTAGGGGTATGATTTATTAGTTATTTTGGATGATGAATTCAAACATGAGTAGCTAATCATCCTATTTCTGGGGTTGAGGCTAAGAACATGATTACTCTTTAATATTCTTATTCATAGTTTCTTTTTGGATTATCATCTGGGTTTTTCTTAATTTCTTGAACTTACTATTTTAATAATTGGCCATCATTAGAATAAATTTATATTTCTATGTGCATCTGAAAGGAGAATCATAGGATAGAACGAAGAAATTAGGGATAAAGGTTCTTATCCTTTTATGAAATAAGGGATTAGAATTAGCATCTAGGATAGGGATATACCTAGAAGCCTTGCTTGGTTCACTTGCAAGAAGACAACTTTATGAATCTAGAAGAATTGTTGAATCTCTGCGGGGGTTGTAGCTACAACATTCAATAGATAAAAGATTTGAGCTCGGGAGACCAAGATCATTGCATAAACCTTGCGAATTATCAACCTGATAACCAATTAGAATGCGGTGAGAATAGAGAATTGTATGATTGTTCAAAATACCTCAACCTGGAGTCATCTTCATTATTGATTATAACTGTTGCTTGCTTTGCTCTAGTCATTACTAATTATTTCTTGTTTAGTAATTTACATTTTATTTATAGAATTAAAACCATCTTGATACCCTTAAGCACTTAAAACCCAATTATCTTAAACTAAAAATTAAATAAATTTATAGTTTATTATTCCTCGTGGAAATGATATCTGACTGTCTAAGTCATTATATTACTTGCACGATTGCGTACACTTGTGTGTGCATAGAGATGCAACAAGTTTTTGGTGTCGTTGACGGGGATCAAATAGAATTAGTAAATTGTTTAATTTTTTTATTTTTTCTTTTGATAATAAGTTTAAGTGTTAACAACTTGATCTTAGTGGCTGAATTTTTGCAGGTTTAGCTGAACATTGGACTGGTTAGGGAGAAAGAGTTAGTAGAACCCTTTGCAGAACCAGAAGTAATTTTTCATCAGAGGCAAAGAGCTCAATACTACATTCAACAGGGACAGATGGCTGAAATACGAGATCCTATTGTTGAAAATGTTCTAGCTCCTGTTATTCCAGTTGTTCCTGTTCAACCAGTCGCAAGACCTATTCCTGAGGTGGAAATCCCACTTACGAATCTCATGACTAATAGTATTCGGAATCCTGAATAAGGAGGTCAGTGGGAATTGAAACAAAATATGGTGTAGTTGTTGAAATCGGTGGGGGAATTTCACGGACTTTCACACAAGGATCCGCAATAGCACTTACAGACCTTCTTGGAAATAAGCGATACATATATTCTTGAAGATGTGAATGTTGATTATGTCAGATTGACACTCTTTCCCTTTTCTCTCATGGGGGAAGCAAAGAGATGGTTACATGTTGAACCACATCAATCCATCACTTCATGGGAAGATTATGCTCAGAGGTTCCTAATTTAGTTTTTTCCATCACAGAAGACTGCACGATTGAGGAGTGAGATATTGAGTTTTAGACAAAAAAATGTAGAAAATTTTTACCAAGCTTGGGAGAGATTCAAGGGCATTCTTAGAAATTGTCCTCATCACCATCAATCGAATGATGTTTTGGTGCACATATTTATAAAAGACCTTGAGTCTAATACGAAGATCCTCTTGGATTTATCAACAGGGGGCCAAGCTTTTAAGAAAACATATGAAGAACTATATACCTTGCTGAATCAGTTCTCCCAAGAAGGTTGTAGGCGTTTTGGAGGTTGATCAGTTCACTACATTACAAGCACAGATTGCGGCAATGTAGAATAATATGACTACTCAGCTTAACAACTTGAAGTTAGGTGCAACACAACTAGTAGCCACAGTAAATGCAGTTCAACAGGTATATTCGTGGTGTGAAGTTTATGAAAGTGGTGAGCATAAAGACAATGCATGTTCTATTAATCCAAATTTAGTCAACTATTTAGAGAATGAAAACCACCATGGTCAACAGAATTTTTATAGTAAGTATAATCCAAATTGAAGAAACCACCCTAATTTCTGATAGGGTGGAAATCAGGCATAGAATACACATTAGTATAAGGGACCAGTGCAACCAAATCCATAGCTGGTTCAGCATAATCAGGCGACTTCTCCAAAAAGTAATATGGAGGAGTTGATTAAGTTGTTTATGGCTCAACAAGCATAGTTTGTGGTAGACATAAAGGCTTAACCGGTATAGTTTGCAGCTGAGTTGAAGAGTCAACAATTGCTCACAAGAAATCTGGAGTTGCAGTTGGGTCAAATTGCAGGATCACAGAATACAAGGCCACAAGGAGCAATGCCTAGCGATACTGAGGCTAATCGTAAACAGGTGAATGCAGTTACAACAAAGAGTGGGTTGCAAACTAAGGAGAAAATTTAGGAGCAGGATAATCCCACAGTCATTGTTGGCAGTTCATAAGAGAATACAGAAGTGAAAGTCAAGAAAAAGAGGTAGGTGAAGAGATTCTGTAGAGAAGAAGACTATCCCCTTACCCTTTCCTCAAAGGGCAAGGAAGCATCAAGAGGAAGCTAGTTTTAAGAAGTTTCTAGATCTTCTAAAACAAGTTCAAGTAAACCTTTCTCTTGTTGGCATTCTGTAGAGTATGCCAAAATTTGCTAAGTACATGAAGGATATTGTTACAAATAAGAACCGGTTGACTGAATATGCTACAGTTTCACTTACTCAAGAGTTCACATCTAAAATTCAAAATAAACTGCATACAAAGTTAAAGGATCTGGGTAGTTTCACCTTTTAGATTACCCTTGGTCAGACTATTTGTGCATGTGGATTGTGTGACTTAGGTGCTAGCATAAATTTTATGCCCACGTCATGGTACCGAAAGATGGGTCTTGGGAGTCCCAAACCCATGACTATTATGTTGTAGTTGGTAGATAGATCACTTGCTAGACCAGATGGTATTATTGAAGATGTGTTGGTGCAAGTGGGATCTTTAATCTTTTTGGTGGATTTTTTGATTCTTGACTTTGAGGCTGAACCAGTTGTTCCATTTATTTTGGGACAACCCTTCTTAGCAATAGGACAGTCACTTATTGATGTAGTAGCTGGAAAAATTACAATGCGAGCGCACGATAAAGTAGAGGTTTTGATGTGTATAGAGCATTGAAACCTCCAGCTATATATGAGGAGTTTTCTTCTATATCGGTTCTTGATCTTGCTCTGGATTGGCAATTGCTTTTTTTTACGATCCATTAGAGAGAGATTGATGGATTATGATCTATATGGAGACGTGGAAGCATTGAAATTGGTCCAAGTTATGAATTTGGCTGTAATCAAGACAAATAAAGTGTTGATTGAGCCTTTAAATAGACCAATTGGTCCACCACCCAGGCCTTCAGTCAAAGAAGCTCTTAACTTAGAGCTTAAGGCTATTCCTCCTCACTTACAATTTGTTTTCTTGGTGATCAAGATATCTTGCCTGTAGATGTACAGGTAAAGGAAGCTGTAGCACACTGTTAGATGAGGGTTGATGAGGTAGATAAGTACTATCATATGAGGGCCCCACCATAAACTAGGAACTTAAGTACCATTCAACATACAGGTAATACCATTCAAAATCTCAAAAGGAGAAAAAAGGTGATTGGCTGGCAAATGTCTGACATTTTTGAAATCAATCCAATATCTTGCATGCATAGTATTTACATGGAAGAGGGGTACAAACCTAGAGTGCAGCAACAATGAAGGTTGAATCCTGTGATGAAGGAAGTGGTCAGGAAAGAAGTTATCAAGTGGTTAGATAGTGGTATTTTTTACCTAATTTTCGATAGCAAATAGGTGAGTCCGATGCACTGTATACCCAATAAAAGAGGAATGACAGTAGTGACCAATGATGATAATTAGTTATTTCCCACACGTACAGTGACCGGTTGGAGAATATGTATAGATTATCGGATATTGAACGAAGCAACTCATAAAAATCACTTTCCAATTTCCTTCATTCGTCAAATGCTGGATAGATTGGCAGGGCAAGAGTATTATTTTTTTCTGGATGTGTACTCTGGCTACAATTAGATAAGCATAGCACCAAAAGACCAATAGAATACCACGTTCACTTGTCCATACAGTGCATATGTGTTCAGACGCATGCCCTTCGGCTTATACAATGCACCTTCTACATTTCAGAGGTATATGATGGCGATATTTTTACACATAGTGGAAGAATTTATGGAGGTATTCATGGATGGTTTCTCTATGTATGGTAATTCATTTTAAAAGTGTTTGCGAAATCTCGACAAAGTTCTAGCTCGATGCGAAGAAACAAGCTTGGTGTTGAATTAGGAAAAATGTCATTTTATGGTTAAGGAAGGAATTGTCTTAGGCCATAAAGTTTCATGCAAAGGGATGGAAGTGGAAAAAGCAAAGGTGGAAGTAATTGAAAAGTTGCCTCATCCAGTCACAGTCAAGGGAGTGCAGAGTTTTTTAGGACATGCTGGGTTCTATAGACCATTCATTCAAGATTTCTCAAAGATTGCAAGTCCCATGTGCAAATTGTTAGAAAAAGAAGCCAAGTTTGAGTTCGGGTCTGATTACCAAGAAGCTTTTGAAAAGCTTAAGAAGAATTTGATGGAAGCATATATTTTGATAACACCAGATTGGGAGTTACCTTTTGAGTTGATATGTGATGCTAGTGACATTGCAGTGGGAGCAGTGTTGGGTGAGAGAAAATAAAAGGCATTTCAATCGATCTACTATGCTAGCAAGGTGTTGAATGATGCTTAAGTTAGCTACACAGTTACACAGAAAGAGATGTTGGTTGCGGTATATGCATTCAACAAGTTTCGATCTTACTTAGTTGGTACCAAGGTCATTATTCATACAGACCATACTGATGTGTGAGCTGATGGTAACATATTTGAGGCTTTTAAATAAGAATAATTTCAAAGTCTGAAGCAACTTTTGTCATTTTTGATTGTTTTATGTTTGATTTTGCAGTAGAAACTAAGATGCTAGAGAACCAACAAAGATGGAAGCAAAAGAAATGAAATCTGAAGTAATTAGAAGAGAAGTGTGGTTGAGGACATTTCTAATAAGTTGTCATCCCTGTTATAAGTTATCAGCTTCATCATCAGCCTTGGACAGAGAATGGACCTGAGTTGAGAGCTATGACGACATTTTGTGATAAGCCATCGAGGAGCTGATAGGTCGTCAAAATTACCATCAGCCTAAGGAAGAACATGAGAGATGAGGTAGATACATAACGACATTCATGATAATTCATCAAGGATCTGATAGGACGTCACAGTTCATCGTTAGCCTAAGGCAGTGAATGTAAAAATTAAAGAGGAGCTGACGATAGTTGTGATAAGTCATCAGCCTCCTGATAAGGCATCACGAATGGCGTCACCTGTCCGAGAAATTGCTGCACTCTATGATTTTGTTTCCATAATTAGGGTGAACTATTTAAAGCATTGTTTAGGGTTTTCTACGGAGTTTCGAACATCTTTTGGTAGACATGTATTTTGTTAATTTTCTCTCTAGTTTCTTGGCTTGAACAAGCAATTAACTTTGAAGAGATTTCCATCAATACTTTGGGGATTCCTATTGTATCTAATCTGAGAATCACTAGTTATTATTCATCTTGTGGTAAGTTTATCTTTCAAATTATGAATTCATCTAGTTGTTCCGATCATTACATCATGAGTGGCTAAACCCCTCAAACCTGAATTATGGGATCTATGGTTTAAGTTTTGGTAAGATGCTAAGTGTTTAAGATTCAAAAGGTAATAGGACTCCTTAATAATTCTAAGATTTTAATCATTGTCTATTGGTTCCAAACAATAGATAGCACCTGCTTTGATTTGCTTGAGATGAGAAATCAAATATAGTAGGAAGTGAATTATTGATAGCGACTTGGAAGCACTAAAAACTTCCATTAAATAATTGATGTTGTAACAAGGTTGATTAACCTGAGGTGAAATCTGGTTATGAATATAAATTCCCTAAGTACAAGAGTCTTAGGTAATTAAATGCTTAAGTAGGTCGAGATACATTTAGGCATAACTTCGATAAGTATAACTTGTTGTCCTACTGTGACAATCTTGAACCACCATTAGCATTTGTCAAGTACCAATACCCCTGGTGAACATAATTATGGTTTCTTCTATAAACTCTTGATTACGAACACTGAAGCTAAAGTGTTCAATAATTACTTGCTAAACTAAAAACCCCTATTTTATCTTTTTGTATCATCTATTTCAATTCAACTTGTAGCAATAGTTTCAAATTAGTTTAATCGCCACTCACATTGTTCTCTGTAGATTTGACCCTGATTCCATAGTTGGGTAAATATATTGACGATGACCGCTTTGCACTAAATTGACATGTAAGTTGAGTGTTCTCAAAAATGGCACCATTGTCGAGGAAAAATTTGGCGTATTGAATTGGTTTTGAATTCTAGCCTACTTGCTTGAATTCAAACTTGTAAATATTTGTTTTTAGTTTACTTTTATTTCTTATGTTAGGTAGATTTTTATTTTAGTTTACTTACTACTATGGCATCATGGAATGAACATAATCTTGGAGGTTGGAAATCTTATCTTGATAATCTATGTCCATATTGTGATGGACCTTACTTTCGGCAAGACTGTAGATATGCTTCTTGGAGAGAGATATGTGCACCATCTCCATCCTATCAGGAGTATGATTGTTCTGTATGTGGTGGTCAAGATGGACATTGGAGTGATTGCCTAAAGGCCCCCTCCCCCCATTGTGCTAACCCAAATTCTAGTTCTTCTTATGATTTTGATAGGTCTTTTGGTCAAGAAAAGAAAGAATAAAGCACCGAAAAGAGTGGCATTGAAGCTATGCTTCAACTAATGTTGGATCGTGTGGACACAATGAATGATATCATATGTGATATATGTCAACAAATTAGGGTATTTAACAAGGAAATATAAAGGATAGGGGAGATGGATATCGAGGTCAATCATCCAAAGCACTCTTCTACATTATGTTTAGATGATATCTTGTCTGTGGAATCATTTAGACTAATCAAAGAGTGTGAATATGAGGAGAAAGAATCCTCTACTGATGATGAGCTTGACATTGATCAACCCTTGGAGATTTCCCAACCAACCGAACCAACCATGAGGGATGATGCCAAGATTGGGGAAATGGTGCTAGAGGCAAAAGAGGAAATCAAGAACAATCCTTGTGAAGACTCTAGTCCATTTCGGGGTAAAGATACTAATAGGGATGCTACTCTGGAAGTTAGAGTTAGTCCTCATTCGGACCACTTTTCAACATTATCCATGGTGGATGTGATGAAAGTCAAATCACCTAAGCAAATGACGAATTTTGAAAATGAGGAGGAAAATTCTTACATTTTGAAGTTTATCTTTCCAAAAGGGTATACCACAATCCCAATCGTAAAAGCTAAGAAGCCTAAATATCGATGTCCATTTAGTGGCTTTTTAAGATCCTCACTTCTTCCCAATGAGCCCACACAAAATTTTGATGCAAAATTGGGCAAGCGATTCAAGTCTTTGAAGTGGCATGATAGAATATTCCTTATCACGCCCTCAACTTTGGCCAACTGACCTAAAAGAAGTAAAGATCAAAAGATGGACCGAAAATTCAAATCATCTAAGTGGAGGGATAAAGGATGACTAAATAATGTCGTACCGCGACACTTAATTAGGTGCTGCTTGGGAGGAAACCCAAGGTATTTTGTTTTTTGTATTCGTATTATGTGATTGACATCAGATCTTCACACCCATGGTGCCACAGGTATGTTTCTAACTCTCTTATTTTGGTTTGACGCATTAGGGACCTTGCATGATTTTAAGTTAAGGGTGGGGCTACTTATGGATGTTGATGTTCTCCTGGAGTTTTTGTTGTCGTGCCTCTTTCCCCGGAGTTTTGTTCCTAGTAGAGCCGGAATGTTTAGGCGTATTGTGATTTATTGTAAAATGTTGTAGTTGACTAGGAGAAATACAAGTACCTTAGGCAGTTAACATGTTTTTGTTGATTTTTGTACGTCTCTCCAATGGTCTATTTTATGACTGTGTGATACACATTTATGTATGACCACTGTGTATCTTGTTATGGCATTAGTACTAGTGACATAATAATCACTGCTAATAATTGCATGAACCGAATGGGTAGTAGCTTGTGATGTACCTTTGTGGCATGTGTGTGTGAGATAATACCTAGTTCCCGTTTGTGTTAAATCCAAAACTTGCTCGGTTGATCTTGCCTTGGTTGTAGGATAGCGGTTAGGAAAAAATCATAGGCCATTGTTGATATTAGTCCACTTTTAGCCTAAATGACCTTCCATGTGTGAATAATATCCCTTAATCCTAATTTTGAGCCTGAACGCCTATTCTTTTTATTATACCTATCACCTTCCCATTTGTATCACAATGAACTTATTTTTCCCCTGGTCCTCCTCGGACATTGTGCACTTTGACTTAGGCAGATAGCCTAAGTTGAGGGTGGCTATCATAGGGGTGCGTGATGTAAAGTAAGTACGAAGAAGGATAATAAATTGAAAAAAAAAGTATGCAAGGCTGGGTGTGGTAGAAAAATAATGAGAAAAGAAAAATTGTGAAAAAAATTAATGAATAAAAACTACACCCAGCTTGAATGTGATTTAATCAAGAAAGGGAGAAATAAGATATAGGTTGATAAGCGAGACCCCAAAAATTATGCAGTGCCAAGGAGGATTAATTACTTTAAATATCCTTGTGTATCATACCAGCCCCTAGCCTACATTACAAGCCAAAGAGAAGACCTATAGTGATCCTAGTTGACATGTCTGAAGACCTTGGTAATGAAAATAAGGTCAAGCCTATGGTATTCGGCATACATTGATTGGAACTTCATTCTGAGAGTGAGTGTCTTGTGATTGTCCCCATGGTTATATATGTGATGTCTGATATGAGAAAAGGGGGATCTCTTTGTAGTGAGGGTACACTGGTTACATCGCTAGTTACTGACTTGTTTGGATAGTGTAAACTTGATGCATACATGATTGTGTTGCTGATTTGGTGTCATATCTTGATTCCTGTGTGTTGCAATGTTGTCCTTCAATAATATACACAGCTGTTCTTGAATTGACTGACCTTAGAGATGGTGAAGACATTTGAGATGATATAGATAATTGACTGCCAAATGTATTTTGTATTCTCTTAGTTATGTTTGAGTTGCTTGAGGACAAGAAATTGTTTTAAGTTGAGGGTGTTGATGTGTGAGCTGATGCTAACATATTTGAGGCTTTGAACTAAGAATAATTGCATAGTCTTAAGAAACTTTTGTCATTTTTTAATATTTTATGTTTGATTTTGCAGTAGAAGCTAAGATGCTAGAGAACCAACAAGGATGGAAGTAAAAGAAGTGAAATCTGAAGTAATTAGAATAGAAGTGTGGTCGAAGACATTACTAATAAGTCATCAGCCCTGTGATAAGTTATCAGCTTCATCATCATCCTTCGACAGAGAATGGACCTGAGTTGAGAGTTGTGACGACATTTTGTGCTAAGCCATCAAGGAGTTGATAGGTCGTCAAAATTACCGTCAGCCTAAGGAATAACATGAGAGATGTGGTAGAGACTTGACGACATTCGTGATAAGTCATCAAAGAGTTGATAAGACATCACAGTTCATCATCAGCCTAAGGCAGTAAATGTCAAAATCAAAGAGAAGATATGACATTTGTGATAAGTCATCAGCCTCCTGATAAGGCGTCACGAATGGTGTCACCTATCCGAGAAATTTCTGCACTCTATGATTTTGTTTCCATAATTAGGGTAAACTATTTAAAGCATTGTTTAGGGTTTTCTAAGGAGTTCCGAATAGCTTTTAGGAGACATGTATTTTGTTACTTTTCTCTCTAGTTTCTTGGCTTGAACAAGCAATTAACTTTGAAGAGATTTCCATCAATACTTTGGGGATTCTAATTGTGATCTAATTTGAGAATCACTAGTTATTATTCATATTATGGTAAGTTTATATTTCAAATTATGAATTCATCTAGTTGTTCCAATCATTACATCATGAGCGGCTAAACCCCTCTAACCCGAATTATGGGATCTATGGGTTAAATTTTGGTAAGATGCTAAGTGTTTAAGATTGAAAAGGTAATAAGACTCCTTGATAATTCCAAGATTTTAATTATTGTCTATTGGTTGCAAACAATAGATAGCACCTGCTTTGATTTGCTCGAGATAAGAAATCAATACAGTAGGAAGTGAATTATTGACAGGGATTTGGAAGCACTAAAAACTTTCATTTAATAATTGACGGTCTAACAAGGTTGATTAACCTGAGGTAAAATCTAGTTATGAATATAAATTCCCTAAGTCCGAGAGGATTAGGTAATTAAATGCTTAAGTAGGTCGAGAGACATTTAGGCATAACTTTGAAAAATATAACTTGTTTTCCAACCTACTGTGAAAATATTGAACCACCATTAGCATCTGTTAAGTATCAAAACCCCTAGTGAACATAATTCTGGTTTTTTCCATAAACTTTTGACTACGAACACTGAAGCTAAAGTGATCAATAATTACTTGCTAAACTAAAAAAACCCCATTTTATCTTTTCATATCATCTATTTGAATTCAACTTGTAGCTATAGTTTTAAATTAGTTTAATCACCACTCACATTGTTCCCTGTGAATTCGACCCCAACTCCAAAGTTGGATAAATATATTGACAACGACCGTCTTGCACTAAATTGTCATGTGAGTTGAGTGTTATCATATGTTGTCATTAAGTATCTTGTGAACAAAAAGGATGTGAAGCCACGACTAATTAGGTGGATTCTTCTACTTCAGGAATTTGATCTTGTGGTGCGAGATAGAAAGAGAGCTGAAAATCAAGTTGTTGATCACTTGTCATGGCTGGAAAATTGAGACCATATTTTGGATGACTTTCTGAGTATTGAGGAAGAGTTTCCTAATGAGAAGTTAATGTCATTGGATGCAGTTGAGTTCCCATGGTATGTTGACATTGTGAACTTGATGGCTTGTGAGGTGTACCCTCCTGAAATTAGCACACAACAAAGGAAGAAATTACTCCATGATTCTCATGCTTACATTTGGGATGAACCATACCTTTTCAAGCAGGGACCAGATGGAGTGATTCGTAGGTGTATTTCAGAGGCTGAATTCTCAAAGGTGTTACAAGATTTCCACTCATTTCCATATGGTGGACATCATAGGGGTGAGAGGACTATGTGGAAAGTGTTGCAACCAGGTTTTTTTGGCCGACTCTGTTTAGAGAAACAGTGGCTTTTGTAAAGAATTGTGATCAATGTCAAAGGTTGGGTACTAAATCTAAGCATCATGAGATGCCCCTCAATAATACTTTAGAAGTGGAATTCTTTTATGTTTGGGGGATCGATTTCATGGGCCCATTCCCACCTTTGAAAGGTAATCTATACATTATTATAGTGGTGGACTATGTTTATAAATGGGTGAAAGCTATGGCAAGTTTGACTAATGATGCAAGAGTGGTGCTAAAGTTTGTGAAGAAGAACATATTTTCTAGATTTGGTACGCCAAGAGCAATAATTAGTGATGGAGGTACGCACTTTATCAACACCTGGTTCAAAAAATTTTTTGCTAAGTATGGTGTTAGGCACAAGGTTGCCACTGCGTACCATCCTCAAATGAGTGGACAAGTAGAGGTATCCAATCGGGAGATTAAGCAAATACTTTAGAAAATCATGAATGGGCAGAGAAAAGATTGGTCAGAGAAGCTAGATGATGTACTTTGGGCATATCAAACAACATACAAGACGTCTATTGGGACATCTCCATATCGCTTGGTGTATGGTAAGGCGTGTCATCTTCCTGTAGAGTTGGAACAACAAGCACATTGGGTGGTGAAGAAGCTGAACTCTGAGATGACTGTCGTGGGGGAAAGAAAGTTATTGCAACTGAATGAGCTTGATGAGTTTAGACTCCACGCCTATGAAAATTCCAAGATTTACAAGGAAAAGACCAAAAGATGGCATGACAAGAAAATTCAAGTAAGGGAATTTGAACCCGGACAACTTGTTTCGTTGTTTAATTCACGGCTTAAGTTGTTTTTGAGAAAATTATGATCAAAATGGTTTGGACATTTTGAGGTGGGGCGTATGACACCTCATGGAGCTGTGGAGTTATGGAATAAAGAGAAGACAGAGAAGTTCCTTATTAATGGACAGAGTGTAAAGCATTATTGGGCGGATCATCCGGATAAGCACAAGGAATCTATCACTTTTGCTTATGAATGATGATGAGCTAAGTCGTTCCATGATGTAAAATAAGGTGCTATGTGGGAAACAACCCACATATGTATTGTAATAGGTAGTTTAATTTTTAGATTGTAAAATCAAAACGAAAAGATAAATACAAAAAGATGAGTCATGCCATGACCAAAACTAAGGTGCTGAGTGGGAGGCAACCCACTTTTACTTACAATTTTTGTTGTTTTTGTTTGAGATTGTGGGGAATTTCAAAGTGAAAATGAGGAGATTGCCACAATTGAGGAAAGCAATCTGATTTGCAAATTAATATGTGTAAGTGGGGATTTTCTCAGGTAAGAAACAAGTGAAAATTACACAAGGAAATCTGATTTTGAAGAATGGTGCGACACGGAACTGGGTATTTTGACAATTGTCAAATTCCAGGAAGGATCTACGATTTCCATCGTGACGCGGAGAAGGGTGATTTGACAATTATCAAATTCCAATAGCCTGTCATGATTTTCAGTGCGACGCGTAACTTGGAAAATTGACAATTATCAATTCATAGTGTCTTAACGCAAAATTTAGCGCATCGCGGTGGGTAGTTAAATGGTAATTGGCATTTTCCAGTAGGTATATGTGATATTACCGCATCGTGGAGGGGGTTAAAATTGGGCAGAAATTTTGAATTTAAGCTAACCCGACCTGCCCCTCTATATATATCCCCTCCAAAACCCTAAACCCTCTTATTTCCCACTCAAGCGCCGTATTTTCAAATTTTTCTCCTAAAACCTCCTAAAATTTTTCCAAATTTTCATCCCTCTTTCAACCTTTGAGGTATGTGTTTTAAGATGTAACTTTGCTTCTTTTTATTTGTGACCTGTAATGTTGGCTAGCGTTTTAGGGCTTAATATTATTTTTCCCTATCTTAGAAGTTATCAATTTTAGTATTGCTTGTGATATATTGTCTTGTAATCTTTGTGATGTTATAATAGATTAGTTATATACAGATGGTATTAGGGGGAAATTATTTTTCAAATGTTAGGTGTGAAGTCACGGAATGTAGGGAAATATAGCTAGACGTGTGAATCAAGAAGGTTTAGGAAGTTAGGGTTAATTTTATTTGAGGTTAGTCGAGTTAGTAGAATTGTAGACAAATTACTCTTCTATTGAGTAATTAGATGGGAATAGATGAGATGATGTTTTGTGTTGAGGAAAAGTATAAGGTTGTGGTATTCCGCAGAGCAATAAGATGTATTTGAATGTCATAGTGAGGTCAACAAAGGGAAGTCTGAGTACTATAGATTTTAAGGCATGTGTTCTAGCTCATAACTAAGTGTGGGGTGCAAAGTCATCTGTAATGCACATTCAGTTTAGCTAGTCCCAAGTTTAACATACTCAAATGTTTGTTGCATCTTTTGTATTATAAGAATAATGGAACCATAACCAAGTAAGGGGAAGACAAAGGCAGGACCTTCTACACCTGCTAGGAAGAGAAGCAGACCATTTGAGGTCAACTAACTAGGGTACCTAGGGCCCCACCACTTCAGTGAGGGTGGGTTTGTAAATTTCAATTCAAAGTTGTACGCAAGGATGAAAAGCAGTGGTATTCCCAACATATGGATGCCAAGTATATACTGGAGGTATATATTGATCGTGTCATCCTCATCAGAGAATGTCCGTCCATGGTATGGAGAATTAAGGATATCAATATGAATTTCATCTTCCACAGCTGATTGAGTGTAATTTGTACTTAGAGAGTTTTCTGCTAATTGGGACCCTAGTCATCCTAAACATTTGTTGAAGGTTCCCAGGAAAGTGATGAGATTCACTGCTGCTAATATTAATAATTTGTTGGGGATACCAAAAGCAAACCTAAATTTCTTAAGGCAGTTTATTATTTCTCCTCCATATGCATATATCAGGCATTTGTTATGTGGTCAGCGATTCTTAGCTTGTTGGACCAGGCATCGTATTACAGGTTTGCACTCTTCCTTCCCTTATGCTCAGATGAATAAGGAAGCAAGGATGTGGGGTCATATTATTTATTAATGCTTGATTCAAGGCAAGCATGTAACGGAGGTTACTCGGGATAGGGTATGTTTGATCTATGTCCTGATGTGTTCTGATGTGGAGATAAATGTGGGTAATGTCATTTTTCCTATGATGAAAAAGGCGCGTACCCAGGTGGGGCATAGTTTTGGGTTTATAGGTTTAGTTACTAGATTTTTACAAAGGCAAACGGTGGATAAAGAGGATCTGGATTACAAGCCCGAGGTTATCACTCGCCCTGTGGATGTAACTACTGCAAGGAGTACATCTGGGGAAGCTGGCCTGATTTTGACCATGTTGGAGCGACAAACAAGGACTGATAAGGCATTGGGTAGGCTGTATGGTCTTATGATGATGATGTCAAATACGAGAGGCAGACCAGCCACACCATGCTGTAGAGCTCAATTATCTACTCGGCCATCATGCTAGGACTATGTTGACGATTGGACCAGATTTTGTTGAGCCAGTTGATAATGATATACCAAATGATGAACAGCATAGATATAGGGATTCAAACATGGATTCGGATGAAGAGGACTAGTCTGATGATGGTGATGATGTGGACGGTACTCCTAAGGATATGACTGCTATAGTCCAGTTTGACTGACCAGGGGGTATACTGCCATCCTACCATAGGCTTATTTGGAAGCACTGGGACAGTGCTTTATTTAAGTGTGGGGTGGTGGATTCGTATTCTTTTTTATCTTTGTATTCTGGCAGAACAATTTTATTTTCTGTTATGTTAATTTTGCAAGTACTAGCTATTCGGAACACTGGTCTGTAATAGTTAGTAACTTTGTGGATTGCAATTTTCCCTCTTTGGCATTTATTACATGTTGCTTCAGTTTGAAGTATTATTTTATTGTTATTTTTCACCCTCATTGGCAAATTTTAGTTTCAAGTAGTTACGTTTGTCTTTGCCCTCTTTGGTAATTAGGAATAAACAGTCATAGTTAGTTGTCATCCCCTATTATAGATGGATGACGACCGTCTTAAGGGGAGTGATCGTAGGAAGTAAATAAATTTATGAGAACCTAATCACTAGCTTAAAGGAGTGTGTAAAATGGGCCATCTTTGCAGTAATAGAAATTTATTTGAGTATAAATAAGCATTAGAGTGTTTTTATTTGAGTACTAATGATTTAATCTCAATAAATGAAATTTAATGTGTTGTCTTAATTTTGAATTCAATAAAGAACATCATTGGGAATGTTGGTTTAATTCCGTGCATACACTGTGAGTGTGAGGATTTGTGTATATTCTACATGAATAGAAATGACTAGAACTTGCTCGGTGTGTCTATAAAGTGAAATAAAGGGTGTTGGGTATAGGAAGTGATGTGGGCATTTCTTTGACAGTTTTGTTTCTAACTTAAATAGACCTACCTTGGTGAATAGTCTTAGTCAGCCCCGTTGAGCCTTTAGCCTTTTTCTTTGGTAGCCTGTTATGTAACCCTATCCTTTCTTTGCTAAATCATAATTTGATCCAAAAGCTCCTGAGCATTTTAACATAAGACTAAAAGGAGATTAAGAGCGTAAATGTGGAGGAGAAAAGGTAATAATTTAATTCTCCCAAAGTAGTTGTTATTGATGTTTGATGATTCTAGGATAAATGGGAGGTAGTAAATAGAAATGTTACAATGAACCTGTTTTGGCCCTGGTCCAGTTGAATACTGCATCTTAATGAAGGCTTTTCGCTTAAGTTAAGGTGTCTATAATAGGGGTGCGTAACATGAAATTGGTACAAAAAAAAGAGAAGTATGTGGAAAGAATGACTAATACTCCCAACCCGATTTTAGTAAATAGGCTAATTGAAAGAGGAGTTGACAAATGAAAGAATGGGGAGAAAATAGAATGATAAATTGGTGTTGGAAAACAGATTTAATTGATAGTTCTTGTACTAAAATGCTCAGGAGCAATAGTCGCTGTTCTCCCAAATAGTACCTACCTGTCTCTAAACCTTTATTTCAACCCAAAAAAGACCTAGTTGATCTTTCACCTAAACATCCGACTATTAGTGGAGTAGGACACTAAGGGCAATCTTATGGTTCGTTCACTAGCATGTACGAATTCTTTATTGAGAGTGAGTGATTTGATATTGATACTCCCCTATTTTAGCATAGATATCAGTGTGAGTTAATATGGGGAAATTTTCTTGAGTGAGGATGCAGGCGGAATGATAGCCGGATTACTTATTGTGTTTCTTTGATTGAGTTTGCCGACATGTTTGAAATTCATTATTGAGATAGAAAAATTTATACTAAATTGTCTCATGTTGCTAAAAAATTATTTTGACACGATGATGTAAGAATACACTATTGCAAAGTGTAAGTGCCCATTGCAACATAACTTTGAGATTATGATGTAATGAGGAAGTAATTATGCTTTTGAATTTATATGTTCGAGGACGAACAAGGTTTTAAGTGTGGGGTGGTGATCTTGGGCACCCAGATTTAGACTTAGTTTAAGAACTTTTGTATGAATTCTTAAGTATAATTCAGCTTTTATTCCGTTTCGTGCCTAATGGATATGATTAGTACTTTAAGGCTAAAAATCATGAATAATTGTGTGCATTTGAATACAACGATGATATGGAAGGATTGAAGGAATGCAAAGGAGTGAAATAAAGCTAAAATACGGAAGCTGGAAAGTAGGAATTCTCATTTGAAGACACTCCGCGTCACACTGACCAACAAAATAGCAATGGTCAAATTACAGTGAAGGTCTGCAAAACCACCACATCGCAGAGCAGTTCCACTTATCAGATTTTGCAACCTGAAAGTTTAGCGCATCGCGAAAGATGGATATTTCACAATTGTCCCAATCCAGTGTCTCACCATGATATTGGCGCGTCGTGGTGAGGGTACATTTTACAATTGTGAAGGAATACTTGTGCTCTGCGATTGCCTAGATTTTAATGAAAAATAGTAATTGAAGGCATGGCGCGATGCGCCGGGTGGAAGAATCGGGAATATTTTAAGTGTTTTGTCCCAGCTATAAAAGGAAAAATCAAAGATAATTTTGGGGGACTTTTGGTGAAGCATGGGAGCGGTGGGAAAGCAGAAATTTCTCTCTTTTAGGGTTCTTAAACATTCTTTTAAATTTCTTTACTAGAAGACTTGTTGGGGGTATGATTTATTACTTATTTTGGATAATGAATTCAGACATGAGTAGCTAAACACCCTATTTCTAGGGTTGAGGCTAAGAACATGATTACTCTTTAATATACTTATTCATAATTTCTTTTTGGATTATCACCTGGGTTGTTTTTAATTTCTTGAGCTTACTATTTTAATGATTGGCCATCATTAGAACAAATCTATATTTCTGTGTGCATCCGGGAGGAGAATCATAGGATAGAACGACGAAATTAGAGAGCAAGGTTCTTATCCTTTTATGAAATAAGGGATCCGAATTAGCATCTAGGATAGGGATATACCTAGAAACCTTGTTTGGTTCACTTGCAAGAAGACAACTTCATGAATCTAGAAGAATTTTTGTATCTCTGCGGGAGTTGTAGCTACTACATTCAATAGATAAATGATTTGAGGTCGGGAGACTAAGATCGTTGCATAAACCTTGCGAATCATCAACCTGATAACCAATTAGAATGTGATGAGAATAGAGAATTGTTTGATTGTTCAAAATACCTCAACCCTGGAATCATCTTCATTATTGATTACAACTGTTTCTTGCTTTGCTCTAGTCGTTACTAATTATTTCTTGTTTAGTAATTTATATTTTATTTATAGAATTAAAACCATCTTGATACCCTTAAGCACTTAATACCCATTTGTCTTAAACTAAAGATTAAATAAATTGCTAGTTTATTGATCCTCGTGGAAATGATATCTAATTGTCTAAGTCATTATATTATTTGCATGATTGCGTACCCTTGCATGTGCGTAGAGATGCAACACCCACTGTCTAACTACAATAGCAGATGTATCTTCCTCATTCTTCTTCCCTCCAACACTTCCTGAACCCTTTTGATTTGCTTGAGTAGTCGCTTTCAATGATGCAAAACTCACAATGTAACCGTTCTTAATTCCATCTTCTATCATCTTCCCCATTTTAAGGACCTTAATAAATGTCTTGCCTAATACGGGTAACAAGTGTTGATAATATGCTTCATCATGTGCTTGAATAAATACCTCCACTATCTTACTTTATTTCATTAGCGGTTTCACCCTAGCAGCTTGTTCACGCCATTTTATCGTATACTCCCTAAAACTTCCTGCACTCTTCTTCTTCATATTAGTTAGTGATTTACCATTAGGGATCAACTTCACATTGTATTGGAATTGTAGCACGAATACATTAGCTATTAGTTTTAAATTTAGCATTTTTGTCATTCCAATGAAATTAAGATAAGATGTGATTCTACACATCCCTCTATATCTAGAATTCTGGATTACTTGCTTAGGATGTTGGAGGTCCTGTTGCTGTTCCCTCAAGTTTTAAATCATAAAAAGTTTAATGTAATTTTATCCTTGGTAACATTGCTCTATAGATGACAATTATATTTTCTTTAAACTAACAGAACTGAAAATGAGAATATCTCTAATTATTTGAAATTCACATGAAATTATAGAAAATTGTTGTAGTATTCATTAAATATTCATCTGATCAACTAATTTTCTCTCTATGTTACGGAAGATTCCGAATTAAGGAAAGGGTGGCGACCCGACATAGTATAATAGAAATGCAAAAAGTCAACTAGCTACTTTCTTTTGGATAACCTGTAGTAAGGATATCCTTTAATTTGATACATATTACTCAGTACAGTGGATGAGAAGATCAACGAAAATTATAATGTTGGAATTTGAGCATGTGCACGAGTTTAGGGGTGTAATTATTTCGGATCCGAATAGCATTAATAACCATTTGCTAAGGTTGGTTTGAAAAACTATCGAATGTGAATTTCAATGAAGTTGATGTAAATGAAGCTATTTATTGACGAGAATTGTTGTTTAAGTTGCCTTACCTATATGTATTGATCATACCGTATTTACCTTATTTGGATCAACATTGTTGCTTACAAGCTTCTTGATGCAACTAAAAATTAATTATTGTTCTTAACTTGCCACAACGATAGAGGGTAGCACGATCACCTCTTGAAGTCTTCTTTTTTTTTTTTCAAAAGATAATTTTATGGAGTTGTCTACAATAATATGATTTGTTATTCAGTAGATATTGATCTTGCTCACTCCTTGATAAATTCGGCAAGATTTCATTCAAAAGTTCTCTACTTTCTTAAATTTCATGCGAAGTTAAAAAGGGTCAAATAAATTAAGACGGATAAAGTAGGAAAGATGTCTATTTTTTAGTATGATGAATTATTCCTATGATGAACTTTCAGGTCAATAATGTTGTCAAACTATTCAACAATGAGTTGAGGGTGTATTCTGCTTGGGTTTCACATAATTATATATTTATTGGGAGTGAATTTAGCATTTCTTTGATTATTATCCAGCGCATTAAAATATGATTGAACTATCATAGCTGTTTTTTGGATAGTGTTCTGATATTGTACGAGTGTTGATTATGGATAGTATATTTGATGTTGTCAAATGCAAGTATAGCTAATATACAATTCATCACAAGGAAAGCTTTCATTTTAGACATAGTACAAAACTAATTGTGAGAAAGAGTTTTTAATTAAGCTTTTGAGCGTTTATTATTTTTCAAGAATACTATTTTTTATGATCACCTTTTCTTAAAATTATCCGAATTATCCACGCATCACACGGGATCGTGGGCTAGTATTTTTTAGTATGTGCATTTCTTTTACATGTCTAAGTCTAGGTATACTTATTTTATTTATATGCATTTTCATCTTGTTGTATTTGACAGAACAAATTTATATAGAGGACAAAAAATGGTTAAATTTATTTTTTACTTTGAAAAATTGGTTAAATATTTCATTCCTCATATTTTTATGGCAAATTTATCCTCGTTTTCATACTTTGGAGCCAAAGTTACCTTCACATTAAGCTTTTCACATGTACCATTCCTTTAACAAAAAGCCTAAATTAACGTTAAATACCTCATTTTTTTAAAATAAAACATGTCCTAATCTAACGAATCTCACCCACAAAAAAAAATACAAACAAATATACTCCTCAGATCTGTTGGTATGAATTTCAACACTAAGTGCATGCATACCAAAATTTGAAATATCCAGTGGGCCTAAACACGGTTAAGTGTCATTTTTCATGAACTATACACTGATGGAGATCCAAGAACTGAGGGAGAGGTAAATATTTTTGTGTTTGCGCTGATGCAAATTCATATTTTATGAGCAATGCACTGATAAATATTCATTGCTAATCAAGTTAGATTAGGATGTGTTTTAGTTTTTAAAAAATGAGATTATTTATCGTTGATTTGGACTTTTCTATTAAATGAAGGGTACAAGTGAAAAGTTTCTTAACAATCAAGATAAATTTGACTCCAAAGTATGACAACGAAGATAAATTTGACCCAAAGTATGAGGAAGGACATATTTTGCCTATTTTTTAAAGTATAAAAGTAAATTTGACCCTTTTCCAATGTTCAATTGAAACAAGACTAAATTTAAATTTCTAACCGAAATTTTCGGGCAAGTTTGAAGGGAACTATATGTATTTGGACTTTGGCCTTTATGTTGTAATGACAATTTAAGCTTTAACACAGGGGTATCCATTCGAATGATCATTTTATGCCTAATTTTTGTGTAGGCATAATACATTAAAATGCTATTTAACTTGATTTTAGTTTGCATTTATGTCATTCAACTTTGAGTATGCATAAGTAGGCATTGAAGGTTGATAAAGTTGAGCAAGTAGGCATATTCGTTTTACATGATGTCCTACGAGGCAGATTCACATCGTAGCTAGCGTCCTATGTATTTTACGCCCTGTAGAATGTGTGCACCTACTTGTTCAACTTTATACAAATTTAAGTGTCTACTTATGCACATTATAAGTTGAATGCCATACATGTTAGTTGAAGCCAAGTTAAAATGTAGGTTTATGTGTATTTTGCCTTTCTTTTATAGCTTTATAAATGTGATCATATACAGATAAAATCATTAAACTTTGACCAATTTCTATTTACTCAATAATTATATTTGTGGGGACTTGGGGTACATAATTCAACTAGTACTACTGGTAGGTATATTTATTAGATTATTGCACGCCTCTTTATATACTAGTTTCACGAGGTCCGGGGCTCAGACTCAAAATGTAAAATTAATAATTAAAATATTAAAATATAATTTTTATCATACTTTTTTATTTATTTTATAAAATAATAATTAAAATCTAAAAATATAATTCATATCCTACTTTTTTTTACTTTATAATTAAAATAATCTTATGACAAACATGTTAAATACATTTTTTGATCAATTTGTAATTACAAAAGTTCTTAATCATATAATTGGATATTCTTAAATAAAATTTTAATTTGTGGGGAAGAAAGTATTACCGAAGAATTAGAATATATGAAAAGGCCACAAGTAATTCAATATTTTATAAAATAACATTATTTAAAATATGTTAATAATTACAGTTCGATGAAGATCATAAATTAAAAATATTGATATTTTTATGAATTTTTGGATAAATAATTTCTTAATTATAAATAGAAATAAACGTATTTTAATATTTATTGAGTTTTAATTTCATTCATAATTTCATGTGGCACGACATTTGCAAAATTCAGTTTCTTTTATCTTATACAACAAAATATTTTAATGACTTCAAGTATATATAGGAATAGTTATGACCTTAATTTAGAGTAGTTACACAAATTAACTTAATAATAATATATAAGGATATTAAATAGTAGTTAAATTAGATTAATAAATTATTTCATTCGGTTAATTTACTTGTTGTGTTTATCTTTTACACTCACCATAAAAGAATATTTTATCCATCCTCTTTTAACTATTGATTTATCCTTTTTCATGCCCACTAAAAAAAATAATAAAAATAATGTGTTATTTATTATTTATTACATTACCATATTTATTACATGATTTTTAAGAATTGAGCAATTGAACAATATTAAAAGAACTATAAAAGTTTTAATTGAAATTTATTGTAAACTTTAATTTTTTATTAATGTTATTTTGAAAATAATTTTGTTTGAGTTAAAGTGATTGTTAATTTAAACTCTAGTTATAATTATTTACAAAGAAAAAATTACATATATACACAAGTTAACAATTAAGTATTACATAAAATCTCAAATCCTCAAAGTAATTACAAAAATCCCTTATTAATAACATAAAATCCCTTAAATTTATTCTTTCTCTCTCATCCCCCTCATACTTATCAAAATATCGTATTTTGTTTCATTTTTTTGTGCACCAATTTTTGCTCCATTATTGCACTCCCTATTATACGCCTATTCTCCTTGAGATTGTCACGCCATCTTAGATTAGTTTGTTGTAAACTGACTTGATTTTTTATTTTGAAGAGTTGCTTATATATTTGATTTACTGTTGTGACTACTTATACATTAAACTGATATGTATGGGGAATCTGTGTCTAGTTGAGAATCATATTTTTTTTGTATTTGTAATGATATATGATATGTATTAAAACTGCTTATACAGATATATATATATTTATATATATATATATATATATATATATAGAGAGAGAGAGAGAGAGAGAGATAACTGTTGTTTTTTTAATTATCAATGTTTCTTATACATTTAGTAATTGCAGTTATGATGAAAACTAATGTATTAAATTATAAAACAAATTATACATATACATCTTATGTATAGGGAAATAAATTATGGTAAATTGTTTAAAGATATTTTTTGAATTTGAATTTTATTTATGGAAAGAAAATAAATTATGGTGATGTTTAAAGATATTTTTTGAATTTGAATTTCAATTACTATTTTTAAGTATCAACTAAATCAGAAGAGTTAATTAATGTCGTTAATTAAGCAATAGAATCATCCTAGCTGATTTCGTTTCCATAAATATAGGCTAAACAGATTTTTTATACATTGAAGCAACGTATGAGGGTCAATGACATGTATGTGTATTTTACCCAAAACTGGGAGAGAGAAAGTCATTCGGGATTTTATGTAAATACTTTCATTAAGATAGGGATTTATGTGGTTTATACTTAATTAAAAGGTCATCTATTAGGTAGCAAGTGGGTTTGGGCCACAGGTGACAAAAGAGTTTTAAAATGAGGTGTAGGTGACACAAGTCTTAATTATTAGGTGGAGGTGACAATTACTTTATTATGTATTAAGAAAGTTCGGGATGTTTGAAAATAACCCACAAGTTTTTAAATTTATACTTTGATCCAAATTTTAGCTTATATAACGGAAAATGGAGAGAAAAAAGGTGTTTTTTCTCTCTTCTCACCCTTTGTTGATTTCTCTCTCTTAGAGATTTTTGTTGTTTATTGTTGATGCTGCTTCATTCATCATCTTCTGCTTCATTATCATCATCTTCTACTTCATTATCATATTCATCTTGTTCTTGTTAACCATTTGTTGTTGTTGTTGTTACCGCTACTGTTGCTATTTGACCAATTTCTTAGGTCAAATTTTGTTTCTAACATCACTTTCCACTTTGGCATTACTTCATAGGAGACGTTGGTAAGTCAAATTATGATTTTTAGTTAAATTTATCATCTGGATAACTGCTATTGTGTTATTGTTTTCCAACAATGGATAGAAATCAATCATGAATCCAACATAAAATCCATCAGTTTAAATAGATAAATTATCTATTGCGACAGATGAGACATTTGTTTTAAAGGAAGACTAATATGTTGGATTCATGTTTAAACAGATGGCACATCTGTTGCAACATTTGACATATATGTTGCAACAGATTAGTTACCTTTTGCAACAGAACCTAAATACGATTCCAACATAGGTTACAATAAATTAATAACCTATTGCATCAGGTAAGTCATCTGTCACAACAGGTTAATTATCTGTTGCAACTGTCACTCATCTGTTGGAACCAGCTTCAAAGGTGATTTAGTTATAACATAAATTCCAACAAGCGATTCATCTGTTGCAACAGATATTCAGACCCATAACATGAATCCCAACAGGTAATAATCTGTTTTGACTCATCATTTACCTGTTGCGACAGATAACACATCTGTTGGGATTCATTCACGGCACTATGAAATCACTATCAACTTTTTTTAATAAATGACTTTGTTTAGGTACCACTAATGGAGGGATTAATAACAATAGGGGTGGATTGTCATGGTCATTGGGTCAAGAAGAGCAATCGATATGTATGGCGTTGGAAGGAGGGTGAAATGCTAGAGATGATAGCTATGACAGTCCAAAGTGATGTTTCGTATGATGATTTTGTGAATTTAATCATCAACTTTTGTGGACTGAATTGTCAATTGGAAGAATTCACCATCAGCTACATGCACAGCTCCTTTGAAAATCAGAGGGTACTGTCTTTCAAGAAAATCAATCAGGTTCGGTTGCGTTCTTATCTAAGTGATTCAACCAGGCTGGTGTTAAAGGTGTACATGGTTGAAAAAACTAGAGAGATTGAGAACCATAATGTAGAAGAAGAAGAAAAAAAAAGGTCTTTTTTGATGATAGTTTGGATGATCTAGACATGAATATTCCAGATGATGATCAAACACCTACACCCGTTGATGCGACCAATACGATGTGCAATTTTTTTTAATAGACACAATCTAGAAATCTTCAAGACGAAGGGACCAACCTTTTCATTGGAATGTCGTTCAAGGATAATAATGAACTATCTAACACTTTGTTTATTTCTTGCATGAAAAAAGATTTCAGAATAAAGAAGGTAATTAATTCGAGCAGTGTTTCTTGCTTCAAATGTGCTAATTCGAAATATAAGTGGTGGTTGAGTGTGATGAAATATGCAAGTTCTGACAGATTCATCATTCATAAATATTAAAAGCATCACACATGTGGTTCGGAGCACATCTCGGGCCAAAATGCTCACGCCACGGCAAAGGTCCTCGATGAATATTTCAGGAGTAGTTTTCCCGATGGCAAAGGCCCTTCAACATGGCTTATGTCTAATCAACTCCTTACAGATTTAGGTGTCCTGGTTATTTATTGGAAGGTATATACGGCCATGGGGATGTCCAAGGACCTGGTTCGGGGGACTCTCGATCATGGGTATGAAGCCTTGGATGCTTACCGTTATATGATTGAGTCAACAAATCCTGAAAGTAAGACGGCATTGCATCTAGATGAAAACGGAAGGTTCAAGTACTATTTTGTATCCTATGGTGCTTGGATTCAAGGTTTTCGACATTTGAGAAAAGGCATAGCCGTCGACGGTACCTTATTGAGAAGCAAGTATAATGGAGTTCTGCTAGCGACGGTGGTGTAGGATGCAGAGAATCACATCTTTCCTGTCACTTTTTGTGTAGTGGACAAGGAATGTGATGTCTCTTATGGATTTTTTTTAACAACTGCAATGTTGCGTCGAAGATACCGAAGAGTTGTGTTTTGTATCGGATAGGCATCCAAGTATTCCAAAGATAGGTTCATTTTTCTTCACTTCAACTTACTTTGGTTGTTGCATCAGGCATCTTGGACAGAACATTCAAAACAACTATAACAATGAAAGGGTCGTCACCTTTTTTTATAGAGCAGCTAAAGTATATAGTAAAGAGGAGTGTTTAGACCATTTCAATCAAATAGCGGATGTGAATCCCAAGGTAGCAGAATTTCTTGCACGTGTCAGTTTCGAGAGATGGAGCCGGGCATTATGTCCATCAAATAGGTACATTCTTATGAATTTAATGTCTTGTTTGATTTACAAGTTTAGTTTGATGTCTTACTAAGTGATTCTTTTCTATAGGTACAATATTATGACATCAAACATAGCTGAATTGGTGAATTCATTGTTTGGCGATGAAAGAGAATTTTTCATCAAGTCTATGTTTGAAAAAATAAGCGAGAAATATAGCAATTTTTTTAACAAAAGGCATGTGCAGTTCAAGTGCCCAGAAAAAAGAACCCAATTTGTTCTCGAAATCAAAAATAAAATATCAACGAACATCAGTTTAGGGAATAGGTTATTCTCTCATAAAATAGCAGATTACAAATTCTGTATCACCGGTCATGGTGATGCTGCCACGGTCGATCTTCAAACAAGATCTTGTATGTGTAGAGTTTTTGACTTGGACAAAATACCTTGTCCACATGCTATGGCAGCCCTTCGAGCTCAATACAGCCATAAATATGGACCTGAAGTTTATGAGCACTCCTCTCAATATTATTCGGTGGAAAAATATAAATGGCATATAGTGGGTATATTACTCCGGTGTTTCCTGAAGAATCTTGGGTTGTTCCATTAGAGCTTATGGGGAGATTAATACCTCCTCCATATATTGACCCAAGCACTATCAAATCGGGAAGAAAGCCATATAAAAGGAGGCATGGAGTTGGAGAATCATTTTCATCAATAAGAAACAAGTACTCCATATGTAAGTGCACTGGCCACAAAAAAACTACATGCCCGAATCATAATCCACCATGATCGTTGTAATTGTAGAAACTTGTGTTGTTGTTTGTTTGTTGTGGACTTTTATATATTTAACTCATTGTTGTGAACCTAATGTTATCATTTATTATATATAAAATATCTTTGTTTTTAAATAACTTGTGCATCAATAAAATGAGGCAAAACATGAACTTAAATAATACAGTAGACCACAATTATTCTCAACAGTTGCACAAACAATTGGAATGCTTTCCTCCAACAGATGAAATCTGTCGAAATAGATGGATAATCTGTTGAAACCCAACAGATAACCAATCGGTTCCAACTGTTGAAAGAACTCAAAATCCAAAATTGCTAGTGCTACTGGATTCAACATTGCCTCCAACCGTCAACATGTTAACATGTATTAGATTAGAAGAAAACAGAAAGAAAATTGAATAGAAATTAAAATGGCAAAGTCTGACTAAAAGTAAATTTTTCATTAAATGAAAAATAAAATACATTAGGTATAGATCCAATATAAAAAAATTAAAACACATACGCTACAAGAAAAAATACATTCTAATTATTATTATCATCATCATCATTAATGACAACAGGTCAATCAACTCACAGCAGCAAGGCTCTCATCAGCCTCTGCATCTCTCTGAACATTGTTGCTCTTACAGCGACCAACTCGCTCTGCAGGTCATTAACCTGCCTTTGAAGTTCCCATACTGTGTCGCGTAGAATAGCAATGTCCGAAAAAGGATCAGTCATATCTAGAACACGCATAAATTAACAAATGTAAAGAAAAATGTTCACAATGTAATACAACGTATACGACCAACTGGTAAATTTATGCCAGAAAAAAACTTACCTCAACGAGAAAGAAATATGCTCTCTGAAGAGAAGTGGTTGAAGATGTCACACGAAAGAAAAAATGCAAGAAATAAATAGAGTTGAATGAAGATTGAGGGACCTATAATATAATCTGGACGTGCCAGGCCAAAAGGCAAGACTTTTCAGCTCCATTGTATTAATTACATTCAAACTGGTGGCATTTTGTTTTCTGTGAAAATTTGCGACTTTTTCTTTTACACTAATTACTTCTTACCTTTTCATAGTGGTTTGAGACTCGATAAAAGCCGTTATTATTGAGCTATTGCAATAGATCTTCTAGCATTTTTAACAATTTAGCATCTGTTATAACAGATGGATGGACTAAATATGCAAGAGACGACTGTCAAAATAGATTTACCATCTGTTGCAATAGATGGTTTGTATATGCAACAAATAAGACATCTGATGCAACTTATGTATTATCTGTTACAACAGATAGACAGTATGTATAAGTTGGATGAGATGTTTTGGTATCTTCTGACAGTTGATTCATTAGTTTCAGTTTCAACAGATGGAGTATTTGATTCATTAGCTATTTTGAATGTGTGAGATAAAAAGTCTTCACCTCTTTTTAATAGTTCCTCTATTATGTATTAGTTGGGCCCTATGGGCTTGGCTCACCAATTAATAAAAATATAAATTAGCTGATTGTTTTATCAAATTGGCCTTATTAATTATGATTAGAAAGTATAAATGTGAATAATATACTTTATGTAGTCATTTAATAATAGGGGTAATCTTGAAAGAATATAATAAAATTCTCTTGATTTTATAAATAGGAAAACTAAATTGAAACAAACATATTTAGAAAGAAGTAATCACATGCGTGCAGATTAATTAAAAAAAAGTCAGGTCTATCGCAATAGATTTACCATCTGTTGTAATATATCGATCATCTGTTGCAACAGATGGACCATATGTCTAGAGAAAATGTTTTGATTTCTTCCAACAGCTGATTTGTCAGTTACAACAGATGGAGATTTCAATTTATTAGCTGTTTTGAATGTGTTAAGATAAAAAGTCACGACTCTTCACACCTCCATTTTAATATTCATCACATTCGTGCAGATGAATAAACAACACTGACATGTCCTGATAGGATAGGAAGAATAAGATGCGTGCAATGGATTCCATTTTCATGCATGCGAGTTATGTATATTATTGATCAGGCTACCGTGAAGACACATAAAGTACAATGATTTTTTGAATCCAGTTTTTTACCGATGATTAGACACTGATCCTTCAAACAAGATTCTAAATTATACAGTTTAGTTTGATAGGTGCGAACTGATAAGGCCGAAATATTCCAAAATGGTGGTGTCGATACCTCGATTTAATGACACGATTCATGCACATGTTTTTGTGTCAAGTTTGGAGAAGGGTTTAAATTTTTGGCGGTAGTGTAAATATCCAATAGTGATTGGACCAATTTTAATGGCACAATGGACTTCTTGAAAGGCCTTCGAAGCCTCGTAATGCAGTAAACAACGATAGAACTAATAGAAATTCCCCTGATCCAAATTTATATGGATGGATTGGTGAAGGAGACTATTATAAAACAGAAGGTTTTTGGGAGAAAACCTGTGCGGGAAGAGAGGGTTGAGAAGGCTATATATCATCTTAGTACTTGTTTAAGAGGATACACAGTGTCAATTCCTCTTGACCATTCTTCTTTTTCTTCAACGACTGATGGATTTTCATTTTTGGATACACTTTCACATTCGCATCTCATCCAGTTTTTTCATTTTTCATATCAATTTCATAAGCTAATTTTGCTATACTTTCCTTCCGACCCTGTGTCTCCTCTTAAACAAGTAATAAGATGATCTATGGCCTTCTCAACCTCCCTCTTCCCATACAGGTTTTCTCCCAAACACCTTCTACTGTATAATAGTCTCCTCCAATAACCCATCCATATAAATTTGGACCAGGGGAATTTCTATTGGTTCTATCGTTGTTTGCTGCATTGCGAGGCTTCGGAGGCCTTTCAAGAAGTCCATTGTGCCACTAAAACTGGTCCAATCACCATTGGATATTTACACTACCACCAAAAAATTGAACCCTTCTCCAAACTTGACACAAAAACATGAGCATAAATCATCATTAAATTATAACGGGATATCGACACCACTGTCTTGGTCCCTCAGCCTTTCCAGTTCGAACCTAACAATCTTAACTGTAAAATTCCATATCTTCTTTGAAGAATTAATGCCTAATAGGTAAAGAACAAACATTCACAAAATCATTATACTGGATGTGTGTTTTCATGATAGGTTGATCAATAATAAATACCTTCCACATATGAAGTGGTTCTATCTGCAAGTAGCTTATTCCTCCGAACCAATCTTTACTCTAGCCTTTAATACTGGCCGGGAAAAAGTGGATCCAATTTCACTTCCTTTTGTCTGCAAACAAGAGAAATACATTTGATGTCAAACAAGAGAAGAACAAAAAGAATATTACAAAAGGGTAACACAAAATTGAGTGAATCAACAGATGAAAAATATGATGCAACAGATTACCTATCTGTTCAACCGATGAGGTATTATTTGCAAAGGATGGATGAATGTTGCAACAGATAGGCCATCTATTAGAATAAATCAAACCAGCCTTGCTATTGGTTTGATTTCTTTAAAAAGTTGCTCCGTGTATTCCAACAGCTGATTCATCAGTTGCAACAGTTGAGGAAACTGTTGCAACACCACCAACAACAGCATCAACAACAAAAAACAAACAAAACAACACCATATATTCCAGTACCATCCACAACATAAACATCACATGTTCCAACACAAACACTACCCCCAACAATAGCACCACCAAAGTACCAAACAAAAGACATAAAAAAACTATACTGATAACTAGGCTTTTTAAGTTCTCCCAACAGATGACTTTTTTTGCATATTTTAATAAAAATAACAGTTCGTTCATTCAAGACTTAAAAGTCACCTTTCCTTTAATTTTCTCAATAAATAGCAAACTAGTAATGGATAAATCATTGATAGAAATGGATGTAAATAACTAATTTAAATGACATACAAAGAAGAAGACGAGACGAAAAGAGCAACTTTGAACCATACCTGCAATTTTAAAAAAAGCAAATGGATCAGAACATCCAGTTCAGTCGAGAAAAAATATTAATTGGTTAAGATCCCAAAGGATCCTCATCCGAAAGTATAGAGAAAAGATAGAAAAAAAGAAAACAACAAAGATAATTGAGAATAAAGAATAAAGAAGAGTTATGAGTTGAGTCTAGTCTAGACTACTTTATGGCTGAAGGAAAGAGAGTTCTAGATATGGGGGGTTTTAAATATTTATTAATAACTTTTGAGGTGCACGAGGAGACGGTGACATTGAAAAGACCAGATAAGACTACTCACTCAAAAGATTTTTGAGTTATCAAAGTTGTACCAAGTAATATTTTTTACCGCCTTAGTATTTTAACTATTTTATCTCGGACAGGAAATACCTAAATTGCTTTATAAAAAAGGGATTAAAAAATATTTAAGTGCAATAGATGACTTAATCTGTTTGATAGTTTACAATAGATTTGTGATCTTTCACAATAAATAACGTAATCTGTTTGATAGTTTGCAACAGATGCGTAATATGCTGCAACATATTACCTAATCTATTTGATTTGATCCAACAAAAAATACATATGTTGCAACATATTGAACATTTGTTTATATATAATTTCAATTGAGTTCATATGTTAGACTAAAACCTTAATTGAATGTGAGTTCTGATAGGGTCAAATACAACTTTAATTGAGTCTTTTGGTAATTTCATGATGAGACGGTGTTGCGTTCCTCCGACCAGAGTCGTCGATCGATCACTCTGAGCCGAGCTGATTCTTACTACCTCATATGTTAGACTAATACCTTAATTTATTAATCTAGGACTAGGTTACTAATACCTTGATTGAATAATTTAGGACTAGGGGTGAGTTCTTATAAGGTCAATTACAACTTCAATTGAGTCTTTTGGCAATTTCCTGATAAGACGATACTGCGTTCCTCCTGACTAGAGTCGTCGATCAATAACTCTGAGTCAAACCAATTCTTACTACCTCATATGTTAGACTAATACCTTGATTGATTAATCTAGGACTAGGGTACTAATACCTTGATTGAATAATCTGGGACTAGGGGTGAGTTCCCATAGGGTAAACTACCGATTAATCTAGGACTAGGGATGAGTTCTCATAGGGTCAGCCACAATAGATGGCAGCTCCTATTTGATAATTTACAACATATGGGTAATCTATTGTGACATATGACAATCCATTTGATAATTTACAACAGATGGGTAATCTGTCGCAATAGATGACTTAATCTATTTGATAATTTACATCAGATTCGTAATCTATTATTACCTATTCTGATTGATAATTTACAACAAATGAGAAATCTGACGCAACATGTTGAACATTTATTTTTTACAATTTCAATTGAGTTCATATGTTAGATGCCTAAATTAATTAATCTAGTACCAGGGGTGAGTTTTTACTGGGTCACCTCCTAGAGTACTCGGTCAACTACAACTTCAATTGTTTTTATATGATTTTAAAAATTACGCATATATTTTATGATTTTAAAAATAATTAAGATCATTTCAGACCAAATTAAGATTTTCAAAACTACTTGTCATTATTTTCCAAAATATAAATCAACCCATACAAAACGTTTAATCATTTCAAATCTTGAGGTCTGGCTCTTTCTCTCTCATTCTCACTCGACAATACAGTACAGACAATAACTACTCAATAAATTTACTCAACCCTCCACAACAGATCATTTTTTTCTCATTTTCGACCATATAGGTGTTATTTTCGATATCATTCTTGCTTGTATCAGTCATTTTCTTTATCTTTGTAGAGGCAACAGAGTTCGAGAAGAACTTTATAGTTGTTTTTTTCCTAAAAAACAAGGTATTTTAAGTTAATGATGAAAAATAAAATATTTAGTTGTATTATCTTCAAGAATGGGTTTACAATTTTGAGTTTTGATAGTAAAATAGTAGGAAGAACTCAAGAAATCCCTAGTTTCCATCACAGTGTTTTGTTGACTATCGTGGTATAGTTGGATGGTGGTGGTAGTGGTGGTGGTGGTAATGGTGTTTGTGGTTGTCGTGGTGGCACCGGTGGTGGCATTATTTGATGGTTTTTGTGGTGGTGTCGGTATTCATGGTGTTTGTTTATTTGTTGGCATTGGTTGGTGGTGTTTATGGTGGTGGTTGTTGGTGTCGGTATTCGTGGTGTTTGTAATGTATTTTTTAAAATTTATGTATACATCAACTGTAATGTAATTTTTATTTTTCTTTATCTATAGGTAAAACATGTCTCCCAAAAGAAAAGAAAGTGAAAGTGTATCAACATCTGACCACTAAAAAAAAGGCTACAGTATAGAGGTATTCGGAGGAGCTTCCTAAACAATCTCAGTTAGAAAAACTGAAGCTGAGGAGAGATGTGAAAACAACATTGAGGGAGGTGGACAAGGGTCCGTAGATGGTGATGAAGAAAATAAAAGTGAGAAAGAGGAGGAATTGATGAGTCAAAAAGAGAAAGAGGATGATCATCAACATGATGATAATGGATCACCGATGGGGCATGAGTTAATATTGACATCCTAGCATGATCCTGTCAAAACTTTGAGTATTGACAAGTTTGAAGTTGCGATGCTGATAAATGACCCAGAAGGAAAACAACTAACTGCTCAAATTGTACTTAAATGTTAGATAGGGAAAAATTTTAAACATTTTATGAAAATTATGAAGAACAAAAAGGCAGACTTTTTAAGAAAAGTTGCTTTGGACGCTTTCTTAAGTTGCCTGAGGACCCCTCTACCCATATCCATTTCCCTATGACGATGGTATATGGTCTTCTCAAGCGTAGGATCAAGTATACGGGGGATGATAAAGATTCGAAAGAGGGGGGCAAAAAGAAGATGGATGAAATCTGGATCAACTACTGTGGCATGCCTATTTGTTTTGGCTTGCAAGAGTTTGCCATATTGACGGGCCTAAGATGCCATCATCCAAAAGGACCACCACCCTGCAAAAGATCCAAGGCAATAAAATACAAGGGAAAAATAGATGGGTTGTTTGACATTGCTCGATGTGGCTACAAAGCATCAGATTTGTTTACAAATCTCAAGGATAAAACCATACTAGAGGAGTACAGGGAGAAATTGTGCTTAGTTTGGTTTTCCCATTCGGTTATATTGGCAAGAGACGTCAACAAGGTCATAGAAGATGATTTGTTGGTGCATTCTGAGGATTTTGATAAATTCAACAATTATCCCTGGGGATATGACAGCTTTTAGTTGACTGTCCAATATTTACTGAAAAGCTATCCTCAGGGACGACCATATTATATGGCTTTCCTTGGGCTTTCATGGTAAAATTAATCACTAATTTTACTCATGCATTAATTTATATTGAATATAGTTATTATGATTTTTTTTGCTTGCTTCCTGTTTACACTTTTTAAGCTTGGGCATTTGAAGTCATTCCTCCCCTCCTCTCATCCAAGGATATTTAAGTGGTTTGATGCAAAGAGCAACACCAATATTAAGGAAGCTGATCTCTTTAACCCTCTGAATGATGCAGTATGTCTTCTTCAAGTAAAATAATTCTACTCAAAGATAAGAAAGATATTGAACAGATGTTATATCTGGTGCATGAGATGTTATATCTGATGCACCAGATGGGACATCTGTTTTGATGGGGTATATCTTGCATAAGATTATCCATCTGTGGCTTTAGTTTTCTAAACCCGACTCCTAAAAGATTAACCATCTACTTCAAATTATACAACAGATGTTTAATCTGATAACATATCATTCATCTATTGCAACGTACAGATCATCTATTGCATAACAGATTACCCGTCTTGTGCAGTTGTTACAATAGATGATTGATATTTTTTATCAGATTATCCATGTGTTTCTTTGTTTCTATGAACCAGACTCAAATGAATTTTAACCTTATACTGCAAACTATGCAACAGATGGGTCTTTGTAAAAAAAAATATAGCCCAACTGTAAAAATTATTATATTATATGATTTAAATGAATCTGTTCTCATTGCGAATGCGATGAGTGCAAGGACAGATAGGATAAACTCTTTGAAAAATTATAGGCTATCTCTAAAGCTATCAAGTAATTCAAATCGAAGAGATTTGTCATACCATCCAAGAAGGTAAAGGAGCCACACACTCCTACAGCGTTGGTTAGGAGAAAGAAAAGAGCAATTAGAGACGTACTCTCCACTCAAAAATCAAAAGAAATTACAATTCTTCCCTCTCCAAAAGCTGTTGAAGTTTCAGGGCTAGTCAAGAAGGTGGAAATATACGTGGAACTTGGTGACAAAGAGAAGAGGGATCTGCGACAGGCCAAGAATGCCAAGCCAGGCGCATCAGATTACCCAGGCCTTCCTTTTCCCCCCAAGACTTCCAGACTATGACTGATATGCGTATGCCGTACGAGGACAAGGCAAGTTTACTTTTCCTAACCTAGCTCTTCTAATCTACCCCATGAAGAAGAAGCTACAAAACAAATTTCACATCTGTTGCAACAGCTGGGTATACTAGTGCAGCTGGTTATGGTTCTATTGCAACTTCTTTTCCATCTGTTGCATAAGTTGCGTTGGATTATTTATTCAGAGAACCCTATACAATCGATGGACCATCCGTTACATCTTTACAATTACTAACCTATTTAAAAATTGACTTCTTATCTCACAGCATGTTGACATAATTCTCTGCCTCATAAGGAAAAGGTAGTTAACGTACTGGAAAGCTTATGACGCTGCCGATAGGATAATGGACCTCTACTTCTGCAAGAAGCTCAAGGATAGGTACGATCAACTAAATAGAGAGACGTCATCCCTTGGTGTGGGACTTGATTTCCTAGTTCCTACGTTGGTCTTGGATGAAGAAGAAATGTTAAGATATGTTCGAGGGGACAGGCCAAATCCACACGGCAAGAGCTGGACCGAGGCAAAAAGGATTCTTCTAGTCATTATCATGAACGACATGCATTATCGGGCTATTGATATACTACTCGAGGAGGGAAAGATCAATGTTTATGACTCTAACGTACCTCTCGTCGACGATTTCAATCTTTTTCTCCTCATGGATCCACTGATGGTGTTGTTGCCCATCTTGTTGAGGGAAAGTAAACTGATGAATTATTTACCAAAGGAAGTGTTGATGAAGAAATCATAGGATTTTGAAGGTCGAAACAAGGGAATGATCCTTCCAAAAGATGATACCGCTAAAGCGAGCAGCTCGCAGCTCTTGCACACATCGAATGTTTGCTGACCAACATAGAAATGGCCAAGCCAATGACTTTTATGTACGACAACGTTGTCGCAAATCTACAAGAGGTCTGGGCTTATGGGGTACTCACTGGACTCTTGAAGCCTATGTATATAGAAGAGCCTGTGGAATAAAAATTTTTAATTTCAAGTTACCCTTCACTTTATTACATGTACATGTAGTAGCAATAATTTTTTTCTGATAAAAGTTGAGTTTCTTATAATGCAATAGATTAGATTGTCAATCTGCTGTAAAATATCTTTAATCCATTCTGGCAGATAATTTATCTGTTACAATAGGTTGGTCATCTGTTGCATTACGCCGATGTTATTTCTATGAATAATCTAATAATCTGTCTAATCTGTTAAAACAGTGGGAAAACCCGTTTGATAATTTCCATAGATGACCTAAATTTTACAACATATGCCTAAATCTTTTTGATATTTTCCAACAGTTACGCTTGAATATCCATGTGCTCGTCGACAATAAATTAGTATCAAATACGCACACCACCATGAAAATTTCAGCAATTAGGCTTCAATATCCATGTGCCCAACAATACCAAACCAGTAGCAATAATGACAACAATGTAGTATCTTCTTGCTCGATTTTGTTTCTCTTCATAAGCCTTGACTTTGTTTCACAAGCCCCAGATTATACGATTTACTTGTGAAGGGTGTCGTTCTTCATACCAATCAAAGTAATCATATCCACCCAATTTCTATAAAAAAGAGAACGTAATTACAAAATAATTACAAGTCAATAATTAATCAATTAATTAAATTAAAAAAATATTACCTTTGAAATCTTACAAGTAAAAAACCTACGACCCGGATTTTGTTGAGTCCAAGAAGTCTTTAACAGAGCTTCATGACCGCACTTACAATATCAAAAATCTTTATCATAAAAAACAGTGGAAGATGCTCTCGATATTGTCAAGGTCAGTTGGAAAAAATAAAAGTAATAATTTGAAGAATTTGGATAGATAAAAGAAGATGACGATGAAGAAAAAGATTTGGGAACTTAGGGTTAAATTTTAGGAGGAAGATGAATTTATAATACAATGGGGGGAAAAATGATCGTTGGGGCCCAAGTGACGGCAAGTCAGCGAAATATGTCAGGACTGACACTAACACATTTGATGCCTATTTTATTTTACATGTTTAAAATGAACATGTCTACATGATGCCTATTTTATTTTAGGTGTTTGAACTAAACACCGTGGATGGGTTGTGTCTTTTTTTATTTAATTCATTTTAACCTTTTTACACGTAGTAAAAAAAATTTATGTCCAACGAAAGTTGAATTTTTATAATGCAACAGATTCGTCATCTGTTGTAACAGTTATCCTACTTGTTCTGACATATAGTTTATCTGTTGTAATAGGTTGGTCTTCTATTGCATTATCTCGATGTTTTTATCTAAAGTCCATCTATTGCAATAGTGGAAAGACCTGTTTGATAAATTCCAACAGATAATCTACCTGTTATAACATATGTATAAATCTGTTTGATTATTTTAATAGATGTGTCGTCTGTTGCAACAGATAAAGTCCATTTGTTGCAACATATGTCTAAATCTATTCTTTTTTTTTCAATAGATGTGTCATCTGTTGCATTATCTTGCTATTTTTATCTAAAGTCCATCTGTTGCAATAGTGGGAAGACCTGTTTGATAAATTCCAACAGATCACCTAATTGTTGCAACGCATGTCTAAATCTGTTCGAATTTTCCAAAAGATGTGTCGTCTGTTGCAACAGATACATTATATGTTGCAATATTTGAATCTATTATTCCTTTTCAATTAATAAGTTCAAATCTAAGGAATAAATAATATTTGTAGACAAAATAAAATAAATCGAAGCCTTCAAAAATTAGCTAAAATAATTCAACGAATAAATGAAACGTAAAAAAATTGCTATGCGTACAGATCTCAACAAATACATCAACAAAAATTTAAGTATACTGCCAAGGATTGCTTTGACAGGCTCATGCTATAAAGATCTACTCAGTATGGACAAGTTTTTCTTCATCCGGTTCTATGGAATTCGGCTTTGCTTGTCGTGGATCTTCATTGTCGCTTGCATATGGTTTCTGTGCTTTCTTTTCTCCGTATTTCTATAAAAGAGTAGCATATTGTCAATGTTGTTTAGCAGTAGCTTCTTCTACATCCACCTGGATAGCCAGAATTGGTCAATGCTAATTACAAAGATACAACAAAATGGAAAAGGATAACTCATCTCTTCTAGCAAATCAAACAGGTCTGCTGCAATAATGAATCAACTATTGGGATAAATTTCTACATGAGAAAGATCCTGTGTGATAATTTCCAACGGATGAACCATCCATTGCAATATATGAATCATCTGTTGCAACAGATATGTCGTCTGTTGGTACAAATAAAAGCCGCACGAAGAGCTATTTAATTTGCTAAAATACACGAGACATATGTTGCACCAGATAAAGTATCTGGTGTAACAGGTTAGTCAATTGTTGCAATAGATGTATATATCTATTTGATTATTTTCAGTAGATTTGTTATCTGTTGAAACAGATGTGTCTATTTTTTTATCAGTTGAAAGACATATAATATATTCACCTTCTTTAGCTCGTGCTGCTCTCCTTTAGACATTTACGTTTCTCAGTGCAACACGCAGAGGAGTTGTAATTTTGCTTTTTTGGATGCCTGATAATGCCCTGAAAATCACTTTCCTTCTCCTCTTAGCCCTAATCTCTAATGGATTGGATGAAAATAAAATCCTTTTTGATGGAATGAGACCCCTCTTAGATGTCAATTCCTTTACAGAAGAAGTTAATACATTAATAGCATTAATCACTACATCATATTTCGCCCTACAGTCTTGACATTTGCATGCATAACATTCGCTGGGAGAGGCAAAATCTGTATAACAAGTATGATCATACTCATAATAGTTTGCTTTAAATACTGTAAGAGGAGCATCATTAGCACCAACAGTAGCACCACTACCACCAACAGCTCCATCAACAACAACAAGCCCACCCTTTAAAATTGTTTTTCTTGTAATGGTTGTTGCTCCAAATAATTATTTTTATTCTGTCGATGACCTTAGGGTACGATAAAGTTTGCACAAACCGTAAAGTAAGAAAAAATGGCATCTTCAACTCTCGATTAGTCGAAACTAGCGACGGATGCACATTTTAACATAAATCATTACATATATTAGAATGATGATTCAATCATTAAAAAAAACATTAATTAAAAGAAAAAATTAATTATAATTATACTTACTGCATCCTTCGGGGGATTGAAGAGATCAAGAAATTTTGCATTTTTATGAGTTTTGGCCGACAACCATCTCAAGATTCTTGGACAGGAAATTCCTTCCTGGTAGTTCACTTGTTTTCTCAAATAAGGAATGACTTCAAACGCCCAAGCCTATAAAATAACGTCAATAAATCAAAATCATTATTGAGCAAAAAAATGAATGATATCATAATAGAAGAAAGAAACATTTACCATGAAAACCCATGGGAAGCCATATAAGTTGACTGTCTTTGGCGCTAACGGAGTCAAAAAATATTTGACAGTCATTTTGAAGCTTTCATACCCCCATGGATAGCTGTTAAATGCCTCAAGATCTTTGAAGAGCTTTATTAAACCGAGGCTTATGTTGTTGTTAACATCTCTCGCCCAAAGAATATTATGTACAAACCAAACCAAGCACAATGACTGCTTGTGCTTCTTTGAAAGTCCTTTACCTTTCAACGCTTCTATCAAATTTTTGTTTTTGAAGCTTAGACCAACAATGGATACCAGGTTATCATGATCACACGACTTGCCTTTTCCTTTTTTGGGTGTTCGGGGTGCTTTTTTGGGTTAGAATAGGTATAACTTGAGAAGGAGGATAACATTTTAGTCCAGTAACTATGGTAAACTCCTTCCAACCAAAAAAACAGGAATGCCACAGTAATTTATCCACACCTCATCCATCTTATCTTTGTTTTCATACATAAACCTACGCTTGAGAAGTTCATATACCATTTTCATTTGAAAACGAGGATTGTTGTCCTCCGACAAATTAAGCTATTTCTCAAAGAAGCTGCCCCTGAAATAAGCATCCAATTTTTATTCTCGAAGTATTTTTATGAAGGCGTCGAAAGATTTTCCTATGGCTGACTTAACCACGAAATCACCCGTTAAATCTACGGCACCATCGCACTGCATTCTCATAGGATAACGATCAATGTTGAAGGCTTTGACCAGCTCTTCGGTGGAAGGACTATTAGCATCTACATCATCTCTTTTGAAACATTCCTCCCCCCGTGTTCATCGTATTCTGTTCTCGATTGAGGTAATGCTTGTAAAGCAAACTCATAGAGTGGTGGATGTAGCCTAGCTGCTTTACTTGTTCCTTTACTTGGACTTGATTCGGTTTTTGTTCTTTTGGGAATCATATTATCTAAAATTAATAGGGACATAAAATAATATATTATTGTTGATTAATGCATCATTAAAAAAAGATAACAGTAAATCAAACAAGCAAAACAGTAAAATAATAGTTGTACCAGATCACCGATCTGTTGCACCAAGTAGTATATCTGTTGCAGCATATAACCAAACTATTGTAGCGGATGAGTAATCTGTTGCAATAATTCAAAACATACCACTCATCCTTTAAGATAGATGAATGGTATATACAACAGATCACACAACTGTTGTGACATCATCTGTTTCAACATATGAGTGATCTGTTGGAACAGTTAAATAATCCGTAGCAACGGCTGAGTAATCTGTTGCGACAATATAAAACATATCACTCTTCTGTTGAGAAAGATGATTGGTCTGTGCAACAGGTCACACATCTATTGCAACACATGAGTGATATGTTGGAATAGTTATCAACGGTCAATATTGTTTAGATTTCTTCCAACATAGGGTCGTCTATCACGGCAGATGAATGATCAGTTAGAAAATCAAGTCTTGGACTTTTCCTGTAGGATGAGTTGGTAGGATTTTATCTAATAGGAGGTTCATCTGTTGCATCAGATCATTAATCTGATGGTTCTTTCATTGCACCAGATGGTTAATTAGTTGCTTAATCTGTTGCAACATATAGTAAAGCTGTTGCATCAGATTATTAATCTGTTGCATTAGAAGGTTGATCTGCTGCATCATATGATGAATATGTTGCATCAGATAGTTAATATATTGCACCAAATGGGTAATCTGTTGGAGAAAACAGTAGGATGATTTTGTTAAACAAAAAACAGCAATTTCATTATTTTTACCAGGAATAAGAACAGAACAAATCAAACCAAATTGTCCTTTTGTTTTTATAAACACAAACAATAAAAATTAAACTTTAAAAAAATGCAACAAACAACAAAATATCATAATTCACTTCGAAAAGAGAAGAGAACAAATACCAGAAATTAGGATTTTATTCAGACAGCATTTCAAATTAGTGCAACAAGTATTGAAATTATTAACCAATACTATAAGAGAAGTTGGCTCAAGTTCCTCGTTTTCTTTAAAACTAAAAAGACCATAAATTTTTACCTGTGAAAGAAGAATTCGAAGCTGTTGTGATCGGAGAGCAAGGCTGTCACGTCGATTGAAGTCGAAAAGGAATTGGAATCCTAACTATTTGTAGTCGGATATTGAAGTCGCCAAGGATTGAAATAAGAAATTTGCAGAACAGTTGGTTGGGAGAGAGTTGAGAGAAACTTTTGAGATAGGGATGAGAGACAGGTTGATTGAATTGAAGAGGGGAACTCGAAACCCAACTATTTGTTGTCGGGGGTTGAAAGGAGAAATTTTACAGAACTGTTGGTTGGGAGAGAGTTGAGAGAAACTGTCGAGAGAGAGGAGAGAGTGGTTGATTTGGATTGAAAAGGGTGTGTTTTGGGTTGATTTGTATTTTTGAAAAGATTAGAAAGTTTTGAAAATATTAATCAAGTCCACAATTAACTTGATCAATTTCCTAATAATGTTTGACCCTATCTGTTGGTCAATGTCACCAATCCTTCATTCAAGACTTAAAAGAGACCTATTCTTCAATTTTCTCAGGTAGCAAGAAGAGACCAATTACAAGCACACAAGTGGGAATAGTTCTAACAAAAATAATAAGGGTAAAAATAAAAATATTTAACAAAAAAATGCCAACAATTTCCATGTGTGATAACATAAAAAAAAAAAATATATCTAAAATACCCCTGTGAGGACTATCAAAATTCGATATCTCTCTTTATATATATATATAGTAGTAAAATTAGAGAAAGTGTAGTTATGCTTACAAAATCTTGAGGGATAGAATTCAACAATATGCAACCTTCATGAAATAGTAGAAAGTGATCACAACTAACAATCCAATACTTAAAATCCAAATCTTTCTGGTGCAAGAACTTGAAGCAAGGTAACCTTTCCTCAAAACTTCCCACTCTTCACCTATAGAGGCTCAAAAGAGAAGCATGGGCAGCTGGGTAAATATTTCAGCTACATGGACATTAAAGGCAAATAAAGCTCATTTGGACTATTGTGGTATAGTTTCTCTCGATTTTTAGTGCACAATTAAAGAAAGGACTCAACTTTCAGAAATGATAACATGCTGCCAAATTAATTCATGGTGGTCCAAAAGCTTTAACAAGGACAAAATAATTGCTAAAGAAAAGGACATTAGAGTTGCGCGCGTCTTTCAAAATTTAACCATAGACCATAACTTTCAATTGTTTCACAACTGTACTAAATTGTTTCACAATTTATCCTCCTTTAGTTGTATTATTAGTGAATGTGTTCGCACTTCGTACGGTAATAAAAATATTAGTAAATTTTAAAAGTGATAGTTTATAAATTTAATTGAGATAAAAAAGATTTTTCACAGACACACACATATATCAATCAAATAACAAATATAAGTAAAGTTTAAATAATTTTCAATTTATATCGTACAATTTTGTGCTTCAAACACCGTACATTTTAGAATTATAATGCTCCAAACTTCTACGAATGAGTCAATTAACATATGGAAATTTGATGTGTATATTTTAATCAATTAGATTTTTTGATTTCTGAATAATGAAAAAAAATTGAGTAATCATAATGAGTTGATAACTATAATGTGATTTTGTTAAAAAAAAAAAAAATCAATACAAGACGAAAATCTGAAGAGAAAAGCTTTGGGAATAGTTAAGAGTTGAATCTCGCTTCCATTTGATTAATGCCCTCTTTCGACTTTGTATTATTCATACACATGTAACGTTGCTATGGAGTGAATTTGATAGCAAACGTTGCTTGATATAGAATTAGTAACTTGTTTATCCAAATGTAATTGCTAGAAATAGTAATAGCAAAACCATAATTTTCTTACTTCACTCGTTTGTTTTAAAAACGAAGGAAAATGGACAAACTTCTTGAGAGGAAAAAGACTAAAAAATTATGAAAAACATGCAACGTAGGAGATAAAAAATACATCTAATATGATAGTTTGCTTTACAATAGTAAAATGTTCCTCTTATTTTGCATATAAAATGTTAACAATAGTGACATACTTTTAAGTAAAGAAAAATGCAAAATGCATTTTAACAAGAAAGGACTGATCAAAGAATAATAAAGATATACGTAATTATATGTGTATAAATACACTAATGAGAGATGAACGTGTATCTTAATATCATAAAAGATCACAAAAATTGACATTCTAATATATATGTAATAACTATAGTGAAAGAGAAAAGTTGAGAATAATTAGAGAATCTTATCTATAATAAAATAAATGAAAAAATGAGAGAAAAAGTTTATTAGGACAAAGAAATACGTTTTCTAGAAGAGTGTCACATGATACATCAAGTGACCATAACTTTATGAGCTTCCAAATATTTAATGAAAAAGTAAAAATAAGATCAACTACCTCAAAGTTCGGAAACAATCAATTTGACTATGTGTTAATGCTTTCTTGGCACAAGGATTAAGTGAATTGTTATGAGCATCGAGCACTTTCCTATAGTTGATTGTCAATTACACCGCTAAAATGAATGCCCGAACTTTCAAGAACACATGCAATTATCGATAAACAAACTTTTCTAATATTGATCTATATTGACAAAATCACCTAATTGTGCTTCTAAAAGTATCAACAAATTTGAATTTTTTGTTGAATAATTCAATTTAATTCCTAATACACCAAGCACCAATAGACAGCAGCATAATAAAAATTAGATATTGTTAGACAAATAACTATGTACTATATAAAACAAAGCAATCCATAAGTTATACTACATACTAATTGAAACTAATTAAACTATTCATGTGAAAATAACAAAAGCTTCACACTAAAATATAATAACTAATTCTTCAAAAACAACTCTATGAAAGTTGAAGAAGAAGTTATCTAGCCTATATACGGGCTTAGAAGATGCAACAACTTTGTGTTACAATCTTATAATCATTTTTTTGCTTCTTCATGGGTATGGATAATGTTGCTATCCTCACCTTATTATATTTGTGCAATAAAATTTTATCTTTTCTTCGATTAAACCGGAGGCATATGTAATAAGATAGAGATAGACTTGAAAACATGACATTTAGTATACCTCTTTCAGTTTTTTTTCATCATAACTTTGTGATTTCATTTAATTTGATGAACAAGAAGAAGGTAGTCCAAATAAGAAAGAAAAGTCAGTGAAACAAAGTAAGATTGTTGTGTAATCTCTGAAGAATAAAAGACTATCAATTATGATAAGCAAAGCATTACATGAGAAATATTTGTGAACATCTCTCCCAAAACACAAGAGAGCAAGCTTGACTTCCCTGATCCAACAATGCCACAAATGCCACCTTCATTCCCCTGTTAGCTTGTAATTTTATTCCATTGAGGGTCGGGATTCTTGTTTCTGTCCCAGCTGAATGTTACACCCTTTATATTAACCCCGAATTGTGTTTCAACTCGGGGAACAAATTCAACTGCAACATGTTGAATCTCATCTTGCTGCAGGTAGAAATCAATTCTATCAGAAGAAACTTTTTCTTGTACCATCAGAGAGTAAATCTGACAAATTTTACATTAAACAATTGAGAGTTATAAACATAAAAACCTTGGGGGTTATGAAATTGAAGAGGTGTGATTAAGAGAATGTTATGAAAACGAAAAGATGTAATTGAAAGTAGATGTTATGAGTGTGACTAAAAGTAGATGTTATGAAAATAAATAAGTGTGAGTCATGGAGCTGATTTTTAAATAATAATAATAGAGAAGACTGGAAAAAAATCTTTATAAAGGAAGAAAAATAAAAGGAATGAAGGTCATTGGGAGGTGCCACATCACCTCCGCTATGACCTTCCTTTATATTATATATAGATTGTTCTTGAAATCAAGTTCTCTACATATTAGAAATGACAACTTCTCACAGTACCATCCTTTACATTCTACATATGCTTCTTCGTTTCTTACTTCCATTAACAATCACATCATGTGCAAAAATAGAAGTTGAAACTCTTGTCAAATGGAAGAGTTGTTAGACATGCACAATGAAAATAATTAACAAGAATCAATTTAACTACATAAAAACTAAATAACATAACCAGAACAAGTTTCAACAAAATTACTAACCTGTTGAAGCTGTGAAGAATTCGTCCAAAGCAATGCTCTCGGGGACTGCTATCTTCTACCAAAATTGAATTAACTTTTTCCAACCAATATTTGAGTGGCAAATGATTATTTTCCAAAAAAGAGGATGAACTTAAATAAAAAAATCAGCTCCTATTTATTCTCAATTTCTTATGAAAAACGGAAGAGAAAGAGGTAAAACTTTTTTGCCCTTATTACTGATTTAATACCAAAAGATATTTTTGCCCTTATTACAGGTTTAATATTAAAACATTTTTGGCCTTAATGCAGTCATAATACCTGATTTTTAATCCACTATTTCATTATTAATAGAAGACCGGTAATTAAAAATAAAAATACTTATTTATAAAGTTTTCCTTTCTTTTCCAAAGAAATGATTAATTAACATAATATGGTAGGAACTGTAGATTTATTATTTGAGGCTTTCAATTATGATATTAATTCGATAGTGAATGTATTATCAAAATAAATTACAAATTATTCCACAAAAAATCTGTAATTGCGTTCCTCAATTTACTTTTGAAATCTCATTACATCTTATTTAACTCCCCATGTTAGAATTACTAACACCAATCAATTAAATTAAATTCTTTACAATTTTTAACTCATTGATTAATTTAATCCTTTATTTATAATGCTCAACTTGTTTTACATGACAGATATAAAATCCGCCTGCAGGGTTTTTACGTGAAAACTTATAAGCAACCATAAAGGGGTGTCTTCTATCTCAAGTCTGAGACATGATTCTATCAACTAATTATTATTTTACTAAGTAATTTATCATCAACCAATCTATTAGGAATATATTAACTCATAATAGTGTCTCACCTTTAATAGATCAAAATAATAAATAAAACTACATAGATCATAATAATTATATCAAGATTAAGAGTATACGTATATGTAATAAACTAGAGAAGTCGTTTATTGATATTCAGAAGAAAAATGAACATCCTTCAATACATACGAAATGTACTAGCATAAGAAGTTGGAATATTACCACTCCCATAATTATGATCAAATTATATTTAATCTTGTGCTACAATCATCAAGATGTTGGTTCTACCTCATCCTTGATTGTGAACATTAATTTATAACTTATAAGACCCAACAATTTTAATCTTCTGTGCATGAGTTAAAATATTCTATACACAAAATTGCCTACTATATAAGTAAAGAACACGCATGTTAACACAATGATCTATTCAAATAAAGATTTTATAAATATAATAAAATGTCTTTTCATGGAATAAAAATATAATACTATAACATAAACTACATGGTTAATAGTATATCCTAACAATCTTCCACTTGAATCATAACCATGCATGCACAATTTTAACATTCATTTCTTCTACATGCTTATAAAAAAACCTTTTAGGTTAAACCCACTGTAAATGGATCCGCCAAATTGTTCTTCGACCCAATCTTCAAAACTCTCACATTAGCCCCTTTGAGTTATATATCGAATCAAGTGATATTTTCTCTCAATATGTTTACTTCTTGTATGGCTTCGTAGTTCTTTTGAGTTTGCAACTGCACCGCTATTGTCACAATAAAATGGTAGTGGTGTTTGAACCTAAGGAACAACTCTAAGCTCTTTCAGAAAGTTACCAAGCTAGCAACCTCTTTAGCTGCCTCAGAGACAGCTACATATTCGACTTTCATGGTAGAATCAGTATCACATAATTGCTTGATTCTCTTCCAAACAATTGATCTACCTCCTAAATTAAACACATATCCCGAGGTAGATTTCTAGAATCGTTATCTAAAAATCTAAATTTGTATACCTATAGGTATAAGATTTCCAATGTAAAAACAAGTATGTAATCCATAGTTCTTTTTAGGTACTTGATTATATGCTTAATAGCAGTCCAATGTTCTTGCCCAAGATTAGACTAAAATATGCTAATCATTCTTACAACAAAGCAAATATCTATTTTAGTGCACAACATAGCATACATAAGACTTCCTAAAATAGAAGCATAAGGGACTGCTTTCATTTTCTCTATCTCATTGGTAGTTTTGGGCAACTGATCCTTTGATAGAGTAATTCCATGCGTAAAAAAAAGGAATCCCTTTTTAAAATTTTACATGTTAAACCTATCAAGAATAGTATCAATATAAAGAGCATGACATAAGCCTAATATCATTTGTTTGTTATCTCACATGAGCTTGATGCTATTGAAGTGACTAATTCCTGTAAATTAGGAGGTGTTAAAAACAAAAAAATTATTGGAGTTATCTTATCATGTCTATCTAGTCCCAATAGGCTTGATGTTAAGAAAGAATCTCTTACAGGAACGTTGGCTAGAGATTTCTTGTAAAAACACTAGCCCTGGTGAGTTCATAATGAGAATATTTTCATCATTAAATCTTTTTTTTTATTCTATGTATTATTCACATTATACACATAAGGGAGGAGCCTTATGAGGTGAAATTCTCATGTACGGTTCTGGAATGGAGATTCGGTCAATTGCATGACGACCATAACGGATGTCGGCTCAATCCGAAGAAAATCACGCAGAAGCTCTGCAGAATTATTACGAAGCTATGCAACTACAAATTGATCCCTATGATCGAAGTTGTATTCTCTATAATATAGGACTTATCCACACAAGTAATGGAGAACATACGAAAGCTTTGGAATATTATTTTCGAGCACTAGAACGAAACCCATTCTTACAACAAACTTTTAATAATATGGTCGTGATCTTTCATTACGTGCCACTATCTCCACTATAGAAAGAAAAAAATCTTGTAAAGTAACTAATAGAACCAAATAGGCTTTCTACATATGCCTCATCTAAAACAACGATTTTTATCAGTTGTAGAAAAGAAAGAAGCTTCATAGAAGTCAAAATAGAAAAAATAAAAATGCCTAGCAAATTTTTCTATGGATATAAGGCTTTAATTGATAGAGCGAGATAAAGCACCGTAAAGATCAATTAGCGAGGTTTTTGGACCGATACAATAATAACTGCATACTTATCTCATAATGTGAGATAAGAATTAGGAATTAACTTATGTAATAGAGTCGATCCACTAAAGTCTTGAGCAGCGATGTAGGATCAGATCCCAAAGATAGTAATTATTTTCTTTCTTACTAAAGAAAGTCTTTTTCAAAGATTATATACAAATTTATCTATGAAACTGAGATAGTTACCTTTCAGAAAATTCTACCAGTAGTAGAAATGCCTATGTTTTATTCTTCTGAAGGTGGGAAAAAAGATAAAACTAAATAAATGGATTATTCATCAAAATTTCAATTTAAAACTCATGGAATTAACCTATTTTTCTTTTAGTTAACCCTAAAACAGGGATAAATCCATGAGAAATCTGATTAGATGGATATGGTATAGATCAAAATAGGACACCAAAAGAATTGACTGCTGATCCATATGAGATAAGAAATTCTCAAGTACGATTCTAAGGTAAGAAATTGAACTACCTATTCTGGACGGGGATAACAAGCCATTCAACAGGGAGATTTTGAAATTGCAGAGGCTTGGTTCGATCAAGCCGCTAAGTATTGAAAACAAGCTATAGCGCTTACTCCTGGAAATTATATTGAAGGGCATAATTGGTTGAAGATCACGAGACGTTTTGAATAAAAGAAGACCCCATTTATTTATTATCCTTTATTTAGAATTTAGATATTTGTTATAATTAATTATTTGTTGGACCCATCAGATTAGTTAACTAAAAAATGGATCATTCCTTTGCTTTTAGAGGACCCAATCACACAATTTCATTATCTCCCTTCTAAGCCTTCTATTTCACTTCTATATTCATTTTCTATTTTTTAGGAATAAAAAAGACAGATAGAGGACAAAATAGACTTCTTTTTATTCTATTTATTTATTTTTATTCTATTTATTTAGATTAAATATTAAAATAAAAAAATTCAATTAAATAAAATTCTTATTAGTTATTAGTATTAAAACTAATAAAAGAAACCCTTGAATCACTAAATATATATATACTGGGGATGTCTCTTAGTAATGTCTAATGGCTATTAGAGTGATTTTGGATAGAGTAATTACAATCTTCTAGGTAAAAAATCAAAGAGCTCCATCTAATAACTTCTATGAATATACACTAGGTTGCACAAAAAAGTCATTTTTGGATCAATCCAAATCCTAAAAAGGTTTTTAAAAGGTTAAAGGGTCCGTTGAGCGCCCCAAGGCAATGTCATAATAGATCTGAACACTTACGCCGGATCGACTTCCAGATCATAATTGCTCTGGTAAATAACTAAAGAAAATAGATAGATGGGAGATACAAAAATAGAAGAGAAAGGAACTAATTATAGAAATATCTCTCTATCTCTAAGGTTCACTAATTATTTGACTGTTGGCGGGTCTCTTTGTATGTATTGTCCGGAAAGAGGAGGACTCAATGATTATTCATTCGCCGGGACCGGAAGTTAAAATTTTAGTAGATAGGGATCCCTTAAAAACTTCTTTTGAGGAATGGTCCATACTGGGTCATTTCTCAAGAACAATAGCTAAAGGACCTGATGCTATGTAATACCCCGTATTTTTGTGCTAGAATTCTAACCGTCGTTCATGCACGTCTAAGCTCTAATCCAAATGATTCTCACTTGAATACAAATTCCATGATAATTATCTTACTCTATGTATTAGTTTAGAGATGGAAAAGGTTTATAGCAATGACCTAGAACAAGGTTGAGCTAAGACTAATTGATTCATCTAAAGTTTGACATTCGACTCTAAGAGGCTCAACTTCAAACATTAATATATCTCAATATACATGGAATTTTTCATCCAAGGACTTATAAAATTGTATATAATTGAATTATGTTTCCAACAATACCAATTTCGCAAAAATCTAATACCCGAGCGAAGAGTTATGCCCATTTTTGTGAGAGGCAGTAAGGGTGTGCGATGGGAAATGCGCCGCCCAATCAAATGTGTGCGATTGGGAGTGAGAGGCACACTTAAATGTCTGCCATAAGGTGTGCGACGCACACCTTAAGGTCTTCCATGGGTTGTCCGCCGCATACCTCACTTCCAAGTGCCAAAAACACCCTTATATATGTCTATAACGCGGGATTAAACTCCCACAATATCAAAATAAGTTTACTTTCTCTCAAAATCACCAAGAACAACCTTTAGGGCTTTAACATTAAAACCTCAATAGCTAGAGATTCAACTGTGAGAATACTATAATTTTTACATAGTTGGAATCCCCGTTACGAAGGATACGAGGGACACCCAAAAGTTTGTGAATAGCATTACGTCATTTGGAAAGTCATTCAAAGCTTCAACTTTAAGGTATGTGGGGTTTTTCCACAAGAACACTCTTTCGTTCTTGTGCCCAAAAATATATTCTTTTACGAAGTTATGGATTTCATATGTTTTACTATGATTTTGAAGCATGAACTTATATCCTATATTGTTTATCACAAGATTATGATATTTTTTATATTTTAGAAGTGGAATTATATGGGAATGATGATATTTTGTGCCTTATAACTGAATTTTCCAGATTTTGAAGGGATTTATATATGTTTATGATGTATAGCTTGAATCTTGATAAGTTTTAATGTGATATTGAGACATGAGTTTTGAAATCTATTTGAGATTGTTATTTTTGAGAAATCAAGTATTATAAACACCTTGAGTTTGAATGATTTGAGATGATGAAGAAGCTTTGACCTTTCGGTCGTAAAAATGGGTGTTTTTGAACCCGAGACGAGAAAAAAAATCCACTTTTATTGATTATTATAAAAAGGGTAGCAAGATGGCTCCTGTTGTGAATTGTTGAACTGTTTATTAGTGGATTTTCTTTTGAAAAGATCTGAGCTAAGTCCGAGAGTAATCTTTAGCACCGAGCGGGAGGTATAGCTATTTTGGTACTTTCCTAGAACTACGTCCGTAGGATGTGAGCCTAAGGCTGATTTACATAGTGATCACTATTGTTTGGATTGATAATTTAAGGTCCTACTCCAATGGCAAGAATACGATGACTCTCCCCAACGTGGGTAGAACGTTGGAATCCATGTAGCTCACATGGTTTATGTCGGTTGTAAGAGACTCCCAATATGTGTGTGTGTATGTGTATTATTCTATCTAATATGAAAAGTCTTATTCTTCTATCTGAGATGAAAACATATTTGTTTGAAACATTGAGTTTGAGGAAGTCATTGTTTTCGAAAGATTTAATGAACATATATTCCAAAGAGAATTGTTATGAGATTTGATTGCTTTGATGATTTGGAATCGAGATGGAAGTGAATTGAGATTTTTTATGATGACTCATATGTTTCACCTGATATATTTTACTCTCTTATGATTATGATGATTTTAATTCAAGCTAAGTGAGTCATTTACATCAGCATGCATAATTTTATAAACTGTGATTATATTAAGAAATTATTTTATATATGCATTGCACCCCCATATGCTCGGTATGTTTCTATGGTACTGACCCACATATTCATATGTAGGCTACATTTTCTCGGAATGTAGGTAGAAGGTATAGTGTACATCTTCAGATCTAGTCAGTTCACGGCATCCAGTCAGCAGGTGATGAGTCCTTTTGATTCAAGGGCTTAAGTTAGTTATATAGTTTGAGAAGTGTTGTATTTTCTTTATCCAGATGTATTGTGTTGGGATAGTCGGGAGTCATGACCCAGCTACCTATAGTCAGTACTAGTAGAGGCTTCATAGACAATCAGTAGAAGTTGATGTATTCCGTTTTATTTTTGGTTGTAAAAGCAAAGTTGTAATCTTATAAATTTAGTTTTGTATCTATCATATTCAAAAAAGAGTTAGATTTATACTTTTTGTTCAATTGCTTATGAATTATGCCAGTAGAAGAGTTAGCTTGGGGTCACTTGTGATCCTAACCACCATGTGACATCTCGGGACCCAATTTTGGGGCGTTATGAACTCGGTATCTGAGCACAGAGTTCAAGTGTCCTAGGGTGTCTATGAAGCCGCGTCTAGTAGAGTCTTGCGGAATGGTACGGAGACGTCTATACTTTTCCTCGAGAGGCTACAAGGCATTTAGGAAATGTCTCTATTCTTTCAAGTCTTAAATCGTGCAATAGAAAAGTTCTCCAAGAAACTTATATAGATTCTCATATTCCTCTAGTCAGGCCATCTCTGCCTTATTTCCAAGGTATCAGAAACAGTTGAGCTTAATTCTCCATAGATAGTTATGGAATTGTAAGAGAGCTACAAAAGTATTCTATTAGTACTTTTGAGTTTCAAAAATGGAAATGCTTTATCAGGCCTGTAGAAATCGAGCACTAAGCCCGAGTCAGATATGCTTTAAAATTTCTCCTCAGAATCCATAATGATAATCTATACTTCTCTATCTATGTACTGTTCTTGAGGTAACATGTTCGGCAAGTTCCAATTTCCTCCCCAGATAATGCTCTTATATTTGCTAGCAGAAGTTTGAGAAGTTTCATAAAGTGTCTTGACAAGAGCCTTCTAATGTGTTATAAGTCCTTCAAATTTAAGTTATACCCATCATGCATGCTCAAGCCCATTCTCAGCTTCTAGCAAGTATGTAACAGCTTCATTCTGTGATTTGAGTTATCTCTCATGAATCTATGAACTCCAGTCTTATGTTGAATAGCTCATGATAAGTATGAACTCATGTTTCAGAGTATGACCAGTTTTTGAACTCATGATACTAGTGAAGTTCGCATTGTATCACGCATGTCCTCAACTTAGATTTCTTTAATGAATCCATGCCTTTGATATTTTATTCCTCAGGCCTAAGATAAGTGTTAATAATATGTATTGTAGTTTCCATGCTTCAGGTTCTTATGTGTTAGCCCTTCGGTGACCTCTTCCTATGTTAAGATAGTGGCGATGATTGTGGATAAGCAATGGTTTAGATGTGAGAGAGTTGATGACCCTCATTAAGAAATATCATTTATGCTTTTCTATCTAAGGCTAAAGTGTGAAGTAAGATTGAGGCCAAGTCTTTGACACATGTCATGGTTAGTTAGAAATTGTGCGTATGTTTTTAAGAATAGTGCAAGAAAATTGTTGTTGATAAAGGTTTAGAGAATATGCGAAGTATGCCTTCAGGGGTATTTTCCTTAAAGTTATATGTGATTTTTAATGATAAGCTTGAATGTCATGTTAGGTGTAAGATGATGAAGGCAATATGCACTATTGAATCCATATCAAGATTTTGAAACTAGTCATTGAAGTGGTAAGGCATGTTATGCTTAGGGTGTGAGCTCTAAGAAGATATAGAATATTGAACCTTGTGGTTTAGACTAGTATTATGATTTGGCATGTTGTATCTTGTGATTTAGTGTTAGGCTTGATCATGGTGAAAGAACTTAGTTTAGTTTAGACCTTAGTAGAAAAATTTCATAGTGCCAATATCAAAATTATAAGTTGAATCAAATGAGTATGGTATTTAAGGGGAATAGTATAGTTGAGAGAGAATTTGAGAAGTGATGCTAAGCTTGAAAGTAAGAAGTTGTGTTGCCTACGGCCTAGCAATCCTATCCTAGTTTATGAGTTATATAATTATATTCCATGCTATAGAGTTATATCAATGTTGTAATTCCTTAGTCAAATGTCTTGTTCAGAGCATGCCCAAAATTCTTTGCTCCCTAATGTCAATAGAATTTCGTAGAAAAGTGTTGAGGAAATACTTTATTTGAGTATGGGTAGTTAGTATGATTCAGTCCATATAGCCTATAATCTAGTTTAGCAAGCAAGGAGATAAGCTCCTATAGATTCTTAATTTTCCAGCTAGTCTTACTATCTGCAGTCTTATACGTATGTACATTCCAACAGGCAATGTGTTTGTGTCCAATTAAATTATGAATTCAACTCAGTTCATGCATCAGTTTCAGTTTCAGATATTAAGTCATGATTTAGTTCGTAAGTATCTTATGTAGTATCACAGTCTCTTCCTAGTATTTTCATCAAATTATTCTCATTCAGGGACGAACGATCCTAAGAGGGGGATGTTGTAATACCCCGAGTTTTCATGTCATAAACATCTCATCCTTTCTCATGAGATAAGATCCAGTGCAAAGTAATGGTTACTCATAAGTTGACACTCTCATTTCTATCTTAGCCATATAGTTATTTTTCTTGAGGACTCATGCACTTGCAGACCAGTTCAGTAGCTCATTATTCTTAAGATCCAATGATTCAGTTCAATCAGTTACACATGATATCTTGAAGACTAATATTCCTCTGTGCTTCAGGTTAATTACCCACATTCGAGGATGAATGTTCCCAAGGGGGAGATAATGTAATACCCCGTATTTTTGTGCTAGAATTCTAACCATCGTTCCTACACATCTAATCTCTAATCCAAGTGATTCTCATGTGAATACAAGTTGAATGATCATTATCCTAGTCTATGGAGTAGTTTAGAGGTGTAAAATGTTTATAGGAATGACCTAGAACAAGGTTGAGCTGAGACCAATTGATTCATCCAAAGTTTGACATTCGATTCTACAAGGGTCAACTTTAAACGTTAATATCTATTCATATACATGGAATTTTTCATCTCAAAACCTATCAAATTATAGATAATTGAATTAACTTTTCAACGATACCAATTTTACGAAAATCTGATACCCGACCGAAGAGTTATGCCCATTTTTGTGAGAGGCAATAGGGGTGTGCGATGGGCAATGCGCCACCCAATCAAATGTGTGTGGTTGGGAGTGCGATGCACACTTAAATGTCTGCCATAAGGTGTGTGACGCACACCTTAAGGTCTGCCATGGGTTGTACGCCGCATACCTCACTTTTAAGTGCCAAAAACACCCCTATATATGTCTATAACACGGGATTAAACTCTCACAACATCAAAATAAGTTTACTTTCTCTCAAAATCGCCAAGAACAACCTTTAAGATTTCAACATAAAAACCCCAATAGCTAGAGATTCAATCGTGAGAATACTATAATTTTTTACATATTCGGAATCCCCGTTAAGAAGGCTACGAGGGACACCTAAAAGTTCGTGAATAGCATTACGTCATTCAGAAAGTCATTCAAAGCTTCAAGTTTAAGGTATGTGGGGTTTTTCAACCAGAACACTCTTTCATTCTTGTGCCCAAAAATACTTTCTTTTACGAAGTTATGGATTTCATATGTTTTACTATGATTTTGAAGCATGAACTTATATTCTATGTTGATTATCATGAGATTATTATATTTTTGATATTTTAGAAGAGGAATTATATGAGAATGATGATATTTTGTGCCTCATAACTGAATTTTCCAGATTTTGATGGGATTTATATATGTTTATGATGTAAAGCTTGAATCTTGATAAGTTTTAATGTGATAGTGAGACATGAGTTTTGAACTCTATTTGAGATTGTCGTTTTTGAGAAATCAAGTGTTATAAACACCTTGAGTTTGAATGATTTGAGATGATGAAGAAGCTTTGACCTTTCGGTCGTAAAAAGGGGTGTTTTTGAACCCGAGATGAGAAAAGAAATCCACTTTTATTGATTATTATTAAAAGAGTAGCAAGATGGCTCCCGTTGTGAATTATTGAACTGTTTATTAGTGGATTTTCTTTTGAAAAGATCTGAGCTAAGTCCGAGAGTAGTCTTTAGCATCGAGCAGGAGGTATAGCTATTTTGGTACTTTCATAGAACTACGTGTCCCCGTAGGATGTGAGCCTGAGGCTGATTTATATAGTGATTACTAGTGTTTGGATTGATGATTTAAGGTCTTACTCCGATGGCAAGGAATAGGGCGACTCTCCCCAACGCGGGTAGAACGTTGGACTCCATGTAGCTCGCATGGTTTATGTAAGTTGTAAGAGACTCCTAATGTGTGTGTGTATTCTCCTATCTAATATGAAAAGTCTTATTCTTCTATCTGAGATGAAAATATATTTGTTTGAAAGACAAGTCATTGTTTTTGAAAGATTTAATGAACATATATTCCAAAGAGAATTGTTATGAGATTTGATTGCTTTGATGATTTGGAATTGAGATGAAAGTGAATTGAGATTTATTATGATGACACACATGTTTCACCCAATATATTTTACTCTATTATTATTATGATGATTTTAATTCGAGCTAAGTGAGTCATTTATATCAGCATTCATAATTTTATAAATTGTGTTGATATTAAGATATTATTTTATATATGTATTGCACCCCCATATGCTCGGTACGTTTCCATGGTACTGACCCACATATTCGTATGTGGGATACATTTTCTTGGAATATAGGTACAAGGTATAGTGTACATCTTCAGAACCAGTCAGTTCGCGGCATCCAGTCAGCAGGTGATGAGTCCTTTTGATTCAAGGGCTTGAGTTAGTTATACAGTTCGAGAAGTGTTGTATTTTCTTTATCCAGCGATATTGAGTTGGGATAGTCAGGAGTCATGACCCGGCTACCTATAGTCAGTACTAGTAGAGACTTCATAGACAGTCAGTAGAAGTTGATGTATTCCATTTCAGTTTTGGTTGTAAAAGCAGAGTTGTAATCTTGTAAATTTAGTTTTGTATCTATCATATTCAGAAAAGAGTTATTTTTTGCAGATTTGTATAGATTTATACTTTTTGTTCAGTTGCTTATGATTTATGCCAGTAGAAGAGTTAGCTTGGGGTCACTTGTGATCCTAAGCACCGTGTGACGTCTCGGGACCCAATATTGGGGCGTTACATGCTACCACTTGGATCTAGAACCTACATGTTGATTCTTAGCCATACCAGTGATTTGGAGGAGATCTCTTGAAAAGTATTTAGTGCATATTTCGGTTAACTCTCCATCATCTTTCTTTGGCTAAGCGGCATGTATTTCCACGGTGCTCATTTTTCTAATTATGAAGCGTGGCTAAGTGATCCAACTCACATTGGGCCTAGTGCCCAGGTGTTTTAGCCAATAGTGAGCCAAGAAATATTAAATGGTGATATAGGCGGGGGTTTTCGAGGAATACAAATAACCTCTGGGTTTTTTCCAGCTTTGGCGAGCATCTGGAATAACTAGTGAATTACAACTCTATTGTACAGCAATTGAGGCATTGGTCATTGTAGCATTAACGCTTTTTTTTGATGCAGGAGATAAAAAAAATGCAGGATTGTTTATCTGCTTGGCTAGTCAAGCATGGGCTAATTCATCGATCCTCGGGCTTTGATTACCAAGGAATAGAGACTTTACAAATAAATCCCGAGGATTGGCATTCCATTGCTGCCATTTTTTATGATATGGGTACAATTATATCCGTCTCAAAGTGCTTATGATGTAGCGCCTGGCGGGCTATTAGCTAGTGTGTATCATCTTACGAGAATAGAGGATGATGTGGATCAACCAGAAGAGGTATGCATAAAAGTCTTTGCCTCCAGGAGGAATCCTAGAATTCCATCTGTTTTCTGGGTTTGGAAAAGCGTGGATTTTCAATAACGAGAATCATATGATATGTTGGGAATCTCTTAGGATAATCATCCACTCTTGAAACGTATCTTAATGCCTGAAAGTTTGATAGGATGGCCCTTACATAAGGATTATATTGCCCCTAATTTTTATGAAATACAAGATGCTCATGGAATAATAAGAAAGCTATTTCCACTTAGACAATTTAAGATATTCAAGGATTCCATGTTCTATTGTAGATTAAGCAGGTCTAATTTAGGGAATTATCAATAGGCTAACAAAAAAGACAATTAGGGATTCATTGTAATTCTTACATTTATTTGGAAGATACTTATTTCGGATGAATCATACCAATAGGATGAACCAAATAAGTTCTGCATCATGAACTTTGTACTGTGCACATTACTTAGACGGGTTCTAGAAAAGGATATGAGTCATTTATCCTAAGTCTTTCAGTCACGACCTGAGTTGAAGCCCTGCTGTGACAAGCATCCCGAACCATGTAGGCCCAAGTGACCCCTTAGCATGTAATCATAAGAATAACTCATGTGATATAAATATATGGAAGATAAACTGAAAGTTTAAGGGGAATTTATAATAGAAACCATGTCAACAAAATATAACAACACAATATTCAACTTCCATCTACGAAGCCTCTACTGATCACTACGACAAGGACCCCGGCTGGACTAAAAACTGAATTATACAAGCATATGAATAATCATGCCTTCTGGGAGATGTATGGCTCACCAACTTTGTCATTATCCGATATTATCAACTGATGTAATAGATCCCGCGACTGGACCTCAGAACCTTTAGATAGAGGGTCAATACTCAAAATTACTAGTACGTAGAACAATCCAAAAATAACCCATACTCTATGTAAAATAAGTGAGAGCATTTTTGTAATCGATTTATCATAATATATCTAGAGATACATGGGCATAATCAATAAGATTCAAAACATTTTTGTAAATCACGACTCAACTCTTTGTTTTACTTTTGAGCTAGGTGGTACATCCTACAATTCTACAATCCCATGGGCTATATTGAATCCGCTCTTGACTCGGCGGCCAAGCCCCCAACCCAAGTTTTCCAAGGGTTGGAGTTTCTGATTCTGATGTGCCAAAAAGGCACAAGACCAGTGTATAATCCCTATCTTGGGACATACTAAAATTTGTATTGGCAAAACACAGTTCTGGGGAATGATTTATCTGAACTCGTGCCTTCTTCTGGTAACCACCTAACTCTCTTAGAGCCTATTTTTAACCTTTTAAAATATGCATCCTACTGAAATCATGATCTGAAGTCTGAAAAGTATGTAGTCTGTTCTGTTCCTAGTCTGCCATGGTATTCAACTATTTGGTATCGTCATACTAAGACTTCCAAGTCATATATAAGCCATATCATATCGTACCTTAGTCCTTTCAATCAGAACATGTTATTTGACCACCGAAAATATTTAAACACTGTAACAGTGTTCTTATCTCAAAACATATAAAACTCATGCAAAATACTCTTTTCAATACTTCGACAAAGCGTTGTCATCTCTTTCATCAATCTTATGCAAGTTCTTTATCAGAAAATATGAGCATTTATAAAGAAACGTAAAACCCCTCTCAATTTGTTCATAAGACAATAACAATGCATGAACATTGACAAAACATTTAAACTCCACTTTTAACCATCCATGTAAACAATCCATAGCATTTTTAAGACAATGGGTTCCATAACAAGAGAGGGAATCCCGTAAACCATGCTTTCATATGACTTGTCAAATGGATAACATCCATA
>NW_025825179.1:505446-540370 GCF_002878395.1 Capsicum annuum | reverse complement strand
GGCGCATAGCCATCGCACACCCTGGACAGTGCCTCATTAAAACCCTCATAACTTTTGACTCCAGACATGGATTGATGAACGGTCAGAGGCATTAGAAAGAAGAATCAAAGTGATTTAATTTGATATATTGTAATCCACATAAATATTTATATCCAAGGAGAAATGGTCGATGGAATTTTACCCATGCAAATTCATCAACTAAAAGTCTATCTATTGGAAAGTGCTCAACTTAACTTTTGAGGTTGGAGATTTTTACGAGTATAGTCATATCCAAGGATACTACCACACTAAGTAAATATTATTAAATCTTATATCTAAATATAAACCATTTGGTTCGGGTCTATAAATGTAGGAAAGATGGTTCAACTTTATCCCGAAAGTGCAGGGTGTTACATTATCTCCCCCTTGGGATCATTCATCCCCGAATGATGGGTAGGAACTTGTTGAAGCTCTAAAAGTATGAAATAAAGAATGTAACCTCAAATTGAACATCTTTACACAGAGAAACATACAAATGTATCAAAAGAGCTTCGTGATAACCCCTAGTCCAATGTGTAAGTATGAAGGATGAGATAATAAGAATTGACATAGATATGACCTTGTACATGAGTTCTATGGATCATAATCATCACAACATAAGGCATAAGTTTATTTGGTGATAATATGCCGGGTTTACATCGGTACAATCATGAAATGAGATTTTGCGGGCGATAGAAATAAAATCAGTCTCTACCTTACAAGATACAATGAGTAGACTTAAGCTTAGAGACACTACTCATCTATGCCCCAAAAAATAAGTAACATGCTTTGTAATTTCCAACTTACAATTCTCTCATCACACATCTAACTGCAAGATTTTGAGTCCCACTACACATTACTTTTAAGTTGAAGCCTAACTCAGAGTAAAAAAATGCTAACATAAGCTACGGGGCTTTATACTCTACATTCGATTAAGAATATTACTTTACCTTATCACTACCATCAAACACACTCGAGTTTTAAATCAAGGAGTACCAATAACATAACACATTGGTTTGCATTTTCATTAATCACAACATTCAAGCTTATCATTACTACATCCATTTCATGGATCTCCCCACTAAGATCAGCAAATTCAATCACTCTCAGGAAGATTTTTCCACATATCTCTTTCCTAACTATTTCACATAACGAACGTTCATCTCCTTATTTCCCTCTTCACCTATAACCTTTGCTAAATAAATCACCTCAAAATTTTATTTTTGATAATATCGATGTAACGCCCCAAAAATCTATCTCAAGATGTCACATGGTACTTAAGACCACAAGCGATCCCAAGCTGACCTTTCTACTGGTGTAACTCATAAGCAACAGAATGATATGCATAAAACGACTGAGTTTACTACGTGGTAACATAATAACAATGGAATCTGGGAAAAATACAATATCAACACAATTTTTACATTCTGATAAAGTTTGAAAGAGGGATTGAAAATACATAGCTGACTTTAACTGACATCTGTGAAACCTCTACTATACTAACTATAGATAGCTGGGATACGACTCCAACTATCACTAATCAATACATATGAATAAAAAAAATAAAGTACATTAATAACATCTAACTAAAGTCCCCAAAGTAGGAGGACTCCTCATCTGTTGGCTGGAATCTGCAAACTATCTGAATATAGTAGACGTGCTATAACTGAGCTGATACCTTCACTATGAGACAATGTAGCACATAGACATATATGTGGATTAGTACTTTGAGGATGTATTGAGTATATGTGGTGAAATGCATAAGTAAAACATTATCTCATCATCATAATTTGTAATACAATGCATGCTAAATATAAATGACTCACATAAGCTGGAATATCTAAAATACTGAAATATGTAGCAATGAGAAACAAAACATACTTTATAAATCTTGTGAGCCATAATATTTAGTTCTAAAAGCTTTTCTGTAAATCTTTTTCTGAATGTCTTTACTATTAGGGAAAAACACTTTATCTGAAGGGAAAATGCTTTTATCTTAAGGCTCCAAATCAATAAGCTGTTTTAAGAGTAGGGGACTTCTTTTGGGAGGTTCTTCTAACCGACATACACCATGTAAGCATCCATGGAGTCCCACGTCTGTCCCGTATTAGGTAGGGGTATTCTACCCTTGCCATCAGAATAGAACTTCTATCTTAGTGATCACAATCTGAGTCATCCACATAGAAGTGGGAATAAATCTGAATCCTACATTGTCACATAGTTCTGGGGTCTGAAATCGTAGTAACCTACACATCTCTGTGCTAAATACTACTCCCATTCTTATGCTCAAAATCTTAAGAAATCCACTTCAAAAATAGCACAAGGGTTTACAAGAAAATCAATTATGCTTTTATTTCTTTAAATCTCAAGTTATCAGAACAAAGTGGATTCTTTATCTTAGCTTAGGACCAAAAAGTCAAATCTTTATCAAAATCTATGAGTAATCTTATTTGAGGGTGCTCATGGAACAAATTATCTCAAAATAAAAATCATAAATTGGGGCTTAACGACCCATGCATCAATCTCATGTTTAGAACATCTTAAAATTCATGCTTGATAATATAAACACTCATAATTCATCCTAAAATCTGTAAATTACTGCACAATGCATAGAAATAAAATTTAATCATGCAATTCAACTTCTAAATCATGGGAAATCTCATAATCTTGCAAATAATAATAATGGGTATGTCACGTCCCAAAATAATCCTTAGACGTGACTAGCTACCGCTAACACTACTTGTCGGGAGAACCAATTTTCCATACATTCACATGGTCTACAAACACACATATACAAACCTACATGCATAAAATAATCATTAACACAGAGTAACTATCCAACAAGATACCACTTAGAGTTTTATGAAAATGGCAGTAGTTTAGATATCAAATCTCTAACCCAAGTCCCACTCTAAGTTCGTGAAGCATCTAAACAGAGTTACATGAGTTCAACTTTCGGGCATGCAAACCCAACGAAAAGAAATGTAATCTAAAAGATCTAATGCTGAATGATAGTCTTCACGACCAATTGGGAAGGTTCACCTCAGCAATGGAATTCATACGTAAGAACCGTCAGCCACTAATCTCTCCCTCTGCAATGGTATCTGTAGGCATGTAAGTAAGGAGTGAGCTATATGTAAATATAACTCAGTAAGATCATCGGCTCACTACTTTAAGTACTCCTAGGACAAGTATTAGAAAATACAACAACACCAATAACATAAAGTTATTACACACGGAACTATATCATAATAAGGTAACCAACGAGGCTCAATAATCCTTCATCAAGAACCATATATCTCAATACAATTTCATTCAGAGCACTTATAACCATTTGAAATCAAAGTAATTAGCTAGCACAAGAAGTTTCGGGCAACATATACAATGCATCAAATATATCAGGAATATACACAATACTCAGAGGGAGCATACACAATGTTTCATATCAAATCAAAAAGCATACACAATGCTCAAGGGAAACATACACAGTGTCCCATATAAAATCAACAAGCATACACAATGCTTAAGGGAAGCATACACAATGCCCCCAAAGGAATTAAGTAGCATACACAATGCCCCAAAGGAATTAAGAAGCATACACAATGCCCCAATCTCATAGTACACAAGCATATCACATCACGAAATAATTTATAAAAGGAGAATTAGTATTCTTAACATAAAGTATATGCGTCCGTCCTTAAAGACCGTTGATTATTCCAAGCACACGCTCGTCCCAACACATGGACCGGAAAGATAAAAATATATTTTTAAAATAAATTTGAAAAACAAGCACCAAAGCTTAAAGTCTCACTTACCTCGCTAACAATAAGTTCTCCAACCTCACTATGCATAGAACACCAATCAACTAGCATCCAATGGCTTCAATCTATGCAAAAATATTAAATAACAATATCAATTCTATTATTTGGGGTCAAGTCTCAACATCGCTAACTTTTAAATTTAGACTTAAATCTTAATATCTCACACCTTAACCCATGAATTAAGGATAATCTAACAAGGGAAGGCTTCCAAACAAAGAATTTCAAAATACTAGCCAATGATTTCTCTCATCAATATCTAATGATTGCCTCATCATGAATATTCCCTAATGATTTTCTTAAAGTGTTAACAACAGAAAATTGAAACAACATGTGTAAAGAAAATATACTTTGTGCCCGAAGTTACATACTTTGATTCCTTTCTTTCTATGTATTTTTCCCACTGCCTAATTAGCATTAGCCAATGTTAATTCTTTCACTACAGTAGCAGCCACCCACCTATGAAATCTCCAATTTACAAATTATTTCCAATATCTCTCGATCATACTTGGTAGCTTTTCTTTTTTTCTCTCCTTTTTTTCCCAACAAGAACGTTACCACTATATAAAATTAATTTAGATGAAAGATAGAGAAAATTTCATATCTGACAGTTAATCTCTATTAGGCTACCTTTCTATGTTGCTTTGCTTCCTTCTCCAGAATAATGGGATAAAAAAAAACAGCCCTAGAGTTCTATTTGTAGTGTTTCAGTCATGAAACTAAAGAAAAAGATTAGACCTTTGGCTTGCTCTCTTTTAATTCCTTAATTAATATCAATTATTGATTATAATTACCAATTAACTCTTCATTAAAAAAATAATAATAAATTGGAATATTACAGGGTATAACCTCTAACTTTAATTTCATGAGAAATTTCATAAATTACAGTAAATTTGAAATAAAATAAAGTTTTGTGCACAAGGATGAAAGAATTATCGTTGTTCAAACCCTACATACCTTGGTAGATAATTAGATGAAGAATTTTGAGTTATTGACTCCTAATTGAGTTCTTGAAGATGAGGTCTTGACTATCTTGTCTTGGGAATCTTTAATCTAAAGCTTTCTTAGAGAATCTATGGTGGAATTTGATTTCTTGGAGAAGGGTCTTTTGGTTTCTAGGGTTTTACTTTTGAAGAGAATGATGAATAATGAGCAAAATTGCTTGGAAATATGATTAATCTCATGTTTAAGATGGATTGGGGCCTTGAAAATTGACCAAAATACCCTCTATAAATTTCTGAACGAAACTAGAAAACGTAACATTTTTCCAATTTGGGTGGCCACTGTGATGTGCCACAATTGCTATGGCTCACTGGAAAAAGATGAGTGGGAACTGGGGTTTCTCCATGACGCAGAACTACCGAGGTGCCCTATAGTTTTGCCATTTTGGCCACTAGTGTGACGGGCCACTATCGCGTAGGCTTGCTGGAAATTGACAAATGTGAAATAAGACTCCTCTGCGACATGGTGGAATCACGGAGTCTCACTAGAATTTGACAACTGCCAATTTGCTTAGCTCCGCGATGCGCTGAGAGTCTAGGTGACACACTGTCAACTTAAAAATGCCATAACACCTTCACCGAGTGTCAGATTTAAGCGAATTTGGTATCGATGGAAAGCTTATTCAATTTTCCACACAATGAAAAGCCAAAATCTTGAAAATTCAATATGGAATAAATTTTATTCATTTTGGAAGCTATCCCTTAACACTCTAGGAATGAATTTAAGCTAGGAAAAATATGGGGTATTACAATCTACTCCCCTCTCCCTAAGTCACTACTACTCTTCCATAACTACTATCATAATAATATATGGTGGGTCATTGAGGGACCCAAGCATAAGTATCAGTAATAGAGTAACACTATTGAATTAGAACTTATGTTAGTGAATCTACTCAAGGTGGGGCCTGAGATGTAAGGTATGATACAATAGGCACAAAGTAATTCTTTTAGCAGATGCTTAGATCATAAATAAAGAGCCATTCGGACATAAACACAACACAACATGAGTTCTTAGGACTGAGCAAAGTGCGAAACATGAGCGCATTTATAATGAGATATATATATAGCATAAAGCTGGAATTCATGAATTCAATAATTGAGACAAGGATTGATACTTGAAGTTGTTGCTTCTCATTTCCAGAGCTGAGATAGTCATATTGGGATAAACCCAATATAAAATGAATCAGTAACATATAGAAAGCATAGTTTCTTAGAACTAAGCATGATATAAGCTATGGATTTTAATGGATCATGAGCTTCATAACATAGAGCTTTAATACATGGAATACTAGATTTACTATGACATTATTGCTTCTAGTTGGAGGTCAGAACATGACATGACTTACATAGAGAACTCAAACCTTAGACATAGGCATGACTTGAATACATAAGACATTGGTAAATATCCTTTTAAATTGAAGTAGGGGTATTGCTTGAATAGGAATAGATTTACCATGACTCTCCCCTGAAATTTGCCACCATGAGAAAATTTGAGAACTACCTTAGCTTATCATCTCCCCCTTAGATCAAAGTTACAATCCTAGACTTGAGGACATAACTTTTCATTAAATCTACAAGCAAAACACTTAACACAATGGTGTATCACCAGACAAATAAACGTTGAACTCCCCTAATAAACTATACTTTAAAGGCAGTGCTTTCTAGGAACGCTACTCTTAACTTTCGCTATCCTTTATAGCCATCAACCTAAAACTAACACTCTCATGAACATACATATCCACACTTCTTATCACATAATGAACCATTACCCACTACTTAACATACTAACATTAGACCTTTAATCATATAACTTACAACTTAACAAAATTTGTAAGATTATACCAAAGGCACATATTGCCTACCTAAATTTCCTCAATTCAATTCTAGAGAACACCATACCATAGCTCCACAATCTTAATACTGCCAAATTTAAGAACATAGACTAGGTAAAAACGGCACTCATACACATAAAACCTTATCTAACAATATGCTACCTGGGGTTCAACTTATTTTTATAAAATCTAATGCTCTTATCCACGTAATGACTCAGCCACAGTTCATCATTTTAACACTAATCCTTATATACACATATACCTCACAATTACCACACAAACTTTTCATAAGTTATCAACCTAGGCTCTTTCACATATTATATTAAGCCTACTAATTCATCCCCACAAAACATGCATCATTAGTCTTATGCTATTATTCTTATCACCACTATCCACATCTAAAGTTCAGACTATTGTCTAGCATCAATCATATATCACCAATGAAGCATGCCACATACTATACTAGTCCATCAAATTGGGAAATCAACCCAAATCTCTTATTTCATGCAACCACGTCCCATAAGTTCATTCTCTCCATAACACCACTACTACTAGACCTTTAAACCTATAACACACCCTCTTCTATGCAGTAATAGTCTATAATTACTAGAGAAAAGACAATCAAGAGGGGAGGGGTAAAGTCATATGATAGGAGTAGTCAATCTTAATCTTAAATATAATCTATTACAATCTTATCAACATATTCTAATTTCTCATATTAAATCTATTTATCCATGCATAAATCACAATTACCTTCAAAATTCAATAAACACTAGTTGAGGCCTTACCCATAACTTATTGACTAATCTACTCCTTTCTTTTTACCATTTATAAATAATTTCTACAACCACTATAGCTATCCACTTTGAGCTCCTTCCCTATTTTGAATAAATAACAATCATAGCTAATCATTTCCTCCATAGATTACCATACAATCTATAAATACTGCTACAACATTAGTTAATCACTATAAAAGGTAACCCACCCCTCAATCAAAGGTTATACAACTAAACTAGATATTTTATGCAAAAGTCACCCTCATTCTAACTTCTAAACTGCTGACCTCATATCACTAACTTTTGGATCATCTTACAGCTCATAGGTTATGACACTTTATCACATACTACTACTCGGGTGGAAATAATATTCCAATAATCTACCATACATCATTACCCTTAAACATGACATCTGTAACAAGTGTTGTAAAAAGGGACTGAATACACTTCATACCTCAGGCTTAAATGCACGATTGATGTAGATTGGGGTATAATCTTAAATAAACACACTTTAAATAACTTATTGACTCCTCTCAAGTCCTTGTGCAATTTCATCATCTTTTAAGACTCAATTATAAAGGACCACATTATTTAGACTCTAAGCTTCTGCACTTGAATCGCCTTAACAATGAGACATAATTAATAAAATCAAAGTAAAGAAGGAATTTGGATAACTTCCATATGGACAACACATGGCACGATCTAGAGTATGAAAGAATGGGAAACATCTCATAAATTCCTCAAAGCTTCCTCTTTTTAAGTGTTGCACGCTACGCACCCATAAAAGGGACTCTACACGACATGGCTTCATAGACACCTTGGGACTATGAACCATGCTATGATGTAAAGGCCCTAGCCGTGACGGGAATCCCAAACCATGAAGGCCCGAGAGACCCCTTAGCATGTAATCATAAGAATAACTCATGTTATATAATGTGTGGAAGATAAACTAAAAGTTCAAGGGGAATTTATAATAGAAACTGTGTCAAAAAAATATAACAACACAATACTTAATTTTCGTATACAAAGCCTCTACTGACCACTAACTGTCTAGGCTAGGAAAAGAGCCTCGACTGGACCATAAACTAAATTAGACAAACATATGAATAATGTAAGACCTCGCAAAATTCTTAACTTAATTCAGTCCTTTAAGCTTGTTAAGAGGTCCCATACTTAGAAAATTCTAGCTAAGTATTCAAACTTATGTTATTTTAGCCTTCAAAAGTTGACAATATTATTTATTAACCTTTACATCCATAAAATATTGATATTTTAGTTAATTCATGATCAGGAATGTCAATAGGTGTTCTCGGACAAGTTTCAGATTTTTTAGACTTTGTTTGAAGCAACTTTGGAACCCTAAACCAGTGAATCAATGCGATCTTGATGCGTCTCGTTGACTATCACATTGATAAATGTTTTTCGCAGCTCCTAGCATCCAATTCTAGTGAACTGACGTAGACTCAATATGGCGCGTTGGCTATCGCATAGATGCCAACGACGCGGCATGTCGGCCTGTGCATCGATGATTCAGTTTACAGTTGTTAAAAAGTCGCATTCTCAGGGTTAATTAAGTCTTTTTACCATGCCCTTTAACCCCCATAACATGAAATTTAACCCTCTTTTAGCAAGCTATACTCATTCTTTCATAAATTGCTCAAGAACAAAAACCCTAGGTGAATTAAATTCAAATTCAAGGCTCAAGATTCCTCCGTTAATTTTTTAGAATTCACCAACTAAGGTATGTGAAGTGTTCACCCAAGGGTTCCTTCCACCCTTGGAGTCCAAGAAACTCTTTTAAAGCTCATTTAGAGTGATTTCATGATTTCCATGATTTGAATTAAAGTGTATTCATAATTATTACTTAATTGGGTTTCTATTTTATGATTTATTTCAAGATTCATGTAGAGTTAATTGATATGTGTTCTTTAGCATGTGAATTTATGTTGAAACTCTTAGAATTGTGAAATTGAAATTGAATCACGATGTTTACTTGTTATTTTAGTATTATGTGCATATATTATGCCCCACAAGTATTTGATGAATTGTCCATATGAGTTGAATAGTGAAATTATATCATGTTAGCATGTATGCAAGTGTTTGCTTGAATTACCAAATGAGTGAATGATGACTAAGTAGTTAGTTACCATGTGTCAATATTATTCCATGTTTTTTAAGTTTATGCTATCGAGCCATGGGGGTATATAATACCCAACAATTTAGCTACTTGTCTAGAGCCATGGTAGTCATAGAGTAATATCAGTCATGTCATGATTAGTAGAATTCAGTTAGTTATAGAACTTAGGAAAACTCAGTGAACTCAGAATTAGTCTAGTTCAGTTCCATAAAATTAGTTTAGTTCAGTTATACAGTATGATCAGTAACAGTTCAGTCCAACCTAGTATAGTTTAGAATTCAATCCAGTGTCTATTCAGTTAGGAGTAGGATTCAGCATCGAGTGAACCCAAGGATGGGGACTCATCTGCTAGCAGAGCGTGTAATCCTTAGAAGTATTCCTTGCATTTCAGAACTACATAGCCAGCGTAGATTGAGACATCAACCTGCTAGTTGAGGTTTGATGAGGTAATCTACCAGCCAGTTGAGGGTACCACTATTCTCATTCAGAACACCTACCAGATGAAGGTGAATCAGCACTTGTCCTTACCCGTGGAACAGTGTCATTCAGTTACCAGTAATTTAGCATCAGTATACTCAGATATCAGTTAATTAGTATTCAGATTTAGTATTCAGTGTTATTATGATCTTAGTACAGTTTACATATTTATGCATGTACTCTCATTTAGTCATACTCATGATATTCAGTTAGTATTGTTCATCCGTATGAACCCATGCATTTCAACCTACCTCACTGAGCATACCAGTACATTCAAAGTACTGATGCATGCTTTTCTTTTGCACTATGATATCTTATATAATAGGTTCAGATGCATGGGCTCCCGAGCACCCTTATCAGTTTAGATTCTCAGCACACAAAGTTAGTGGTGAGTCCTCATAGTTTAAGGACGTGATTATTTATTTCAGCATTTCAGCTCATTTTTAATAGTCTAAGTTAGATGGGGACTTGTCCCATCAACTCCATATTTCAGATAGTTTAGAGGCTTTTCAGACTAGAGTATTTTTAGATAGTTGTTCAGTTTTTAGTATTGATGTTCATTTTTTGTATTGTGATACCATATTCAGTATTATTTATAGTATTAAACCTTATGGACATTTTTTCATATATTTTATGCATATTATCGTATTATTATTCAGTTATTGCAGCAGGTACTAGTCATGGGTTAGTTTGTGGTCCTTTGGGATTACAAGCATTGTGTAGCACCAAGGTTTAGACTCAGGGCATTACAAACGTTGTATCAAAGAACCCACCAGATAAGGGTGACTCAGCACTTGTCCTTACCTGTGGAACGATATTGCCAACCTTCTAACTGGGTTACAGGTTGGACCCCAAATCAATTAGAGAAGGGGTATGTCAGTTAGATAATTACTTCCCACAGTCTAAGTTTTAGATTTCATCTTAGTATGGAACTTAGTTCAGTTCTGCCGATTTAGGACTGTCAGACACAGTCACTTAGCTCAATACGGGACTCAGTATAGTTCCCCAGAATCAAGACTGTCAGATACAGTCATTCAGTTACCAGTAATTCAGTATCAGTATACTCAGATATCAGTTAATCAGTATTCACATTTAGTATTCAGTGTTATTATGATCTCAATACAGTTTACATATTCATGCATGTACTCTTATTCAGTCATACTCATGATATTCAGTTAGTATTGTTCATACATATGAACCCATGCATTTCAGCCAACATCACTGAGCATACTAGTATATTCAAAGTACTGACACATGCTTTTCTTTTGTGTTATAATGTCTTATATTATAGGTTCAGACGCATAGGTTCTCGAGCACCCTTAGCAGTTAAGATTCATAGCATACAGATCTAGTACTGAGTCCTTATAGTTTGAGGAAGTGATTATTTATTTCAGCATTTTAGTTCATTTTCAGTAGTTAGAGTTATTTGGGGACTTGTCCCATGAACTCCACATTTCAGACAGTTTAGAGGATTTTCATACTAGAGTATTTTTAGACAGTTGTTCAATTTTCAGTATTGATGTTCAGTTTTGGTATTGTGATACCATATTCAGAATTATTTATAGTATTGAACCTTATGGCCAGTTTTTTGCCTATTTTCTGCATATTTATCATATTATTATTTAGTTATTGCAGAAGGTACCAATCATTAGTTAGATTGTGGTCCTTCGGGATTACGAACACCGTGTAACTTTCGATATAGACTCGGGGTATTACAAACTTGATATCAGAGCCTAAGGTTCAAAAAAGTCCTAGGAAGTCTGAAAGCCGCATCTAGCAGAGTCTTGTGCATGAGTGTGTTGCGCGCCATATTTATGGACAGGAGGCTAGAGATGTTTTAGCAAAAGTTTCCCTTCTTTCAATATTCATGTCGTGTGAGTGAGCATAAGCTCCAGTTAAACTCTTAGTCTAATCCTTTCTCTTCTATTTACAAAAATATACCTCCAAAAAGAACTAAGAGAAGAGGAACAGGAGATCAGCCAGAACCCCAGTCCGTCCACCTAGATCCACTGGACGAACACGTCTCCCACGCTGTACTTAGAGCAGTATTCACCACCCTAGCACTTTCTGTGGTAGCCCAGAATAAACGCCCAGCTGTTATTTCGGCCAACCCAGTGGCCAATACTACTGCTGCCAGGATTTGAGACTTCACCTGAATGAATCCTCCATCATTTATTGGGTCTAAGTCAGATGAGGAACCTTAGGAATTTCTTGATCAGGTGCATAAGGTTACTAATACTATGGAGGTGACCACTATTAAGAGTGTGGAGTTAGCCACATATCAGTTATGGGATATGGCTCACTCATGGTTTAAACAGTGTAAAGCAAAAAGGGCTACAGATATAGGTCCCATAGAGTGGGAGGAGTTTACCACTACTTTTCTAGATAGGTTCTTCCCACCATAGTTGAGGAAAGTGAAGGATTTGGAATTTATCAATCTGAAGTAGGGAAATATGACAGTGAAAGAGTATTCTCTCAAGTTTACTCAATTACCAAGATATGCTCCTCATGTGGTGGAAGACAGCAGGTCCTAAATGAGTAAGTTTGTGTCAAGAATGTCGAACAGCGTGGTCAAGAAATGTAGGACGGCAATGCTTATTAGGAGATAGACATATCTAGGCTCATGGTATATGCTTAGTAGATAGGGAAGGCTAAGAATAAAGATAAAGAGAGAAAGAACAAGAGAGAGAACAAATAGTTTCAACTTCGCTCAGCCTAAGTTAGAAGGTAGGAATCGTTCTTAATGCTGCCTAAAATCTTCAGTCCCAGCTCCATCCTCAGCCAGTGCTTCTATACCAAAATTCAGAGATGGAAATAGGGATAGGGCACTAGGCCCTAAACCCCAGGGTAGTGTTAGCAGTGCTCGAACCAATCCCCTTTGTCAGAAGTGTGGCAAAAACCACTCGGGTATCTGTAGAGCGGATTGTGATGTGTGTTTTGGGTGTAGTAAGCCAGGCCACAGATTTAGAGATTGTCCCCATTCAGGTTCTTAGGGTTAGAATAACCATCACCCATCTCATTTCGATCATCCAAATTAGCAGGGTGCCGCTTTCAGTGCCACTAGTGGGCAGCACCCAAACAGACTCTATGCTCTTCAGTCTCGACAAGATTAGGAGAGTTCTCCTGATGTGGTCACTGGTATGTTATAAGTTTTTCATTTGCATATTTATGCTTTGCTAGATTCAGGAGCTTCTTTGTTCTTTGTTACTCTATATATAGCAGTTGATTTCAGAGTCAATCCCAAAATTCAAGCAGAGCCTTTCTCAGTCTCTACCCTAGTAGGTAAATCCATTATCGCTAGGTGGGTATACAGGAACTGACAGATTATGATATCTTAAAAAGTTACTTCAGCAGACTTAGTCGAATTAGAGATGACTGATTTTGATATCATTATTGGTATGATTGTCTTTATTCCTGCTATGCCTCAGTCGACTGCAGAAATAGAATTGTCTAGTTTTAGTTTCTAAATGAGCCCATCCTAGAGTGGAGGGGTATTACTTCAGCACTTAGGGGTCAGCTTGTTTCTTACCTTCGGTCTAGAAAAATAATATGTAAGGGATGTGTCTACTATCTCGTTTGATTCCAAGACTCTAGTTTAGAAACCTCTACTCTTGAGTCAGTGTCAGTAGCATATGAATTCCCAGATATATTTCCCAAATATCTTCTTGGAGTTCCTCCCGAAAGGGAAATTGATTTTAGAATAAAGTCATGGTCAAGAATAAGTATCCACTTCTCAGAATTAATGACTTATTTGACCAACTTCAGGGTGCCAGTTTGTTCTCTAAGATAGACCTTAGATTAGTCTATCACTAGCTTAGAGTTCGGGAGTGTGACATTCTAAAAATAGCTTTAAGAACTTGGTATGGTCACTTCAGATTCTTAGTCATGTCCTTTGGTCTTACCAATGCCCCAGCAGCCTTCATGGACTTAATAGATGATATTCTCATCAACTTCCGCAGTGAACATGATCATGAAGACCATCTCAGAATAGTACTACAAACTCTTAGAAATCATCAGTTATTCTCCAAATTTAGTAAGTGCCAATTTTGGATAAGGTCAGTAGCTTTCCTCAGCCATATCATTTTCGGTGATGGCATTAGAGTTGATCTCCAAAAGACTAAAGCAGTGAGAAACTGCCCCAGACCTATCTCTCCATTAGATATCAGAAGTTTCTTAGGTTTGGGCGGCTATTATTGATGGTTCGTTGAGGTATTTTTGTCTATTGCATCCCCTCTGTCCAGATTGAATCAGAAGAAATTCAAGTTCTAGTAGTCAGATTCTTATGAGAAGAGTTTTTAGGAGTTGAAAACTCAACTTTCTACAGCTCCAGTGTTGACCTTACCAGAGGGTTCAGACGACTTTGTTGTTTATTATGATGCTTCCAGAGTTGGTTTGGGGTGTGTTGTGATGGAAAGAGGTAAGGTCATAGCCTATGCCTCTAGATAGCTTAAACCTCATGAGAAAAATTATCCTACTCACAATCTTGAGCTAGCAGCAGTCGTGTTTGCCTTAAAAATTTGGAGGCACTATTTGTATGGAGTTCATGTTGTTGTGTTTACAGACCACAAGAGCCTACAGTATGTATTCTCCCATAAATACCTAAACATTAATCAGAGAAGGTGGTTGGAGTTATTGAAAGACTACGACTTGAGTGTCCTGCATCATTCGGGCAAGGCCAATGTAGTGGCCAACACTCTCAATAAAATGTCTATGTGTAGTATTGCTCATGTCGAGGACAGTAAGAAAAAGTTAGCTTAGGAAGTTCATTAGCTATCCCAACTAGGTATCCGCTTAGTTGATTCAGCAGAAGGTAGTGTATAGGTGCAGAGTAGTTCAGAATCATCCCTAGTTTCTGAAGTGAAGGAAAAGCAGGATAGGGATCCCAGTCTAGTCAAGTTGAAAAAATTAGTCAGAGATTAGAAGGTAGAGGTTTTCTCCCAAGGGGGATATAGTGTTTTGCGTTGTCAGGGTTGACTATGTGTGCCAGGCGTAAATGACTTGAGGCAATGAATTCTTGTAGAAGCACATAGTGCGCTCTACTCTATTCATTCAGGGTCCACTAAGATGTACTGTGATTTATGGGACATCTATTAGTAGTGTGGGATGAAGAGAGATATTGTAGAGCTTATTATTAAGTGATCAACATATCATCTAGATAATATTGAGCATCAAAAGCCTAGTAGGTCCATGCAGGAGTTCATCATTCCCACCTGGAAATAGGAAGAGATGAACATATAGGATGACCAAATTAGCTCATTTCCTACTAGTCCATACCTCTTACTCAGCTGAGGATTACACCAAACTTTATATCTGAGAGTTGGTCAGATTGCACGGTGTTCTGTTGTCCATCATCTCAGATAGAGGTACCCAGTTTACCTTTCATTTCTGGAAAGCATTCCAAAGGGGTCTTGGTACCCGAATTTACCTCAATACAGCCTTTCATTCTCAGACAGATGGTCAAGAAGAAAGGACTATTTAAACTTTATCGAATATGCTGCGAACATGTGCGATAGACTTTAAAGGTAGTTGTGATGACCACTTGCCTTTGATTGAGTTTGTAGATAACAACAGTTATCATTCTAGTATTCAGATGGCTCTGTTTGAGGTGCTTTATAGGAGAAGGTGTAGATCTCTCATTAGTTGGTTTGAAGTGGGTGAGGCCATAGTGGTAGGGCCTGACTTAGTAATTGATACCTTAGAGAAAGTTTAGTTAATCAGGGAAATGCTTAAGACAGCTCAGAGCCGACAAAAATCATATGCAGATATGCGCAAAAAGGATCTTGAGTTCAAGATTGGTGACTATGTGTACTTGAAAATCTCTCCTATGAAAGGAGTGAAGCATTTTGGCAAGATGGGGAAGCTCAGTCCCCGATATGTCGATCCCTACCAAATTCTTAACCATTTTGAAAAGGTAGCTTACGAGCTTGAGTTGCCTTCAGATCTATCTTCAGTCCATCCAGTGTTTTATGTCTCCTTGATAAAGAAATGAATAGGTAACCCATCAGCTGTAGTCCCCATAGAGGGCATAGATGTTCAGAACAGCCTCTCTTACAAAGAGATTCCAGTAGAAATCATTGACTATCAGATTCGCAGACTAAGGAACAAAGAAGTCCCTCTAGTCAAATTTCTCTAGCGGAATTAGTCTGTTGAGGGAGATGCTTGGGAAGTAGAAGTAGATATACGAACCAAGTATCCTCACCGCTTCTTCGCAAACTCAGATTCAGCTCATGGTAATAGTTTTTCATAATCTTATTCAGTTTCATGCTCAGATTTTCCATTACAAACTTGGTATCAGTTACCATTGCATATTCAGTCATATGTTTATGAGTCATTTTAGTCATGTGTTCATGCATCAGATATGCATGTTCAGTATGAGAAACTCAGCTTATCAGTAGTCCCAGTCATGCATTCATGGATCAACTCAGTCATGTACTCATGCAACATATATGTATGTTCAGTATAAAGTTCAGTATGTCAGTAATGACAATCAGATAATCATGTTTTAGATATTCATGTTCAGTAAGTAAGTTTAGTCTACCAGTATTCTCAGCTTAGTCAGTCTTATTTGAGAATGAATGTTAAAAAAGGGGAGATAATGTAAGACCTTGAAAAATTCTTAGCTTAATTCAGTCTTTTAATCTTGTTAAGGGATCTAAGCTAAATATTCAGACTTAGTGTTATTTTAGCCTTCGAAAGTTGGCAATCTTATTTTGCTACCTTTATGTCCATTAATGTTGATATTTGAGTTAATTCATGATCAGGAATGTCAATAGATATTCCCGAACAAGTTTCAGATTTTGGGACTTCATTTGAAGCACCTTTGGAATCCTAAACCAGTGAATCAATGTGATCTAGATGCGTCGCATCGACAATCGCGTTGATGAATGTTTTCCCCAACTCCAAGCATCCAATTCTAGTGAACTGACGCAGCGTGTTGGCTATCGCGTTGATGCCAATGACGCAGTATGTCGATGATTCAGTTTATATTCATTAAAAATCTACGTCCTCAGGGTTAATTAAGTCTTTATTCCATGCACTTCAGCCACCATAACACAAAATTTATCCTTCTTTTAGCAAGCTATACTCATTCTTTCAGAAATTGCTCAAGAATAATAACCCTAGGTGAATTAAATTCAAATTCAAGGCTCAAGATTCCACTGTTAATTTTCTAGAATTCACCAACTAAGGTATGTGAAGTGTTCACCCAAGGGTTCCTTCCACCCTTGGAGTCCAAGAAACTCTTTTAAAGATCATATAGAGTAATTTCATGATTTCCATGATTTGATTAAAGTATATTCATGATTATTACTTATTTGGACTTTTATTTCATGATTTATTTCAAGATTCATGTAGATTTAACTTATATATGTGCTTTAGCATGTGAATTCATGTTGAAACTCTTGGAATTGTGAAATTGAAATTGAATCACAATGTCTACATGTTGTTTTAGTATTATGTTCATATATTATGCCCCACAAGTGTTTGATGAATTGTCCATGTGAGTTGAATAGTGAAATTATATCATGTTAGAGTGTATGCAAGTTCATGTCATACAAGTGTTTGCTTGAATGACCAAATGAGTGAATGATGACTAAGAATTTAGTTACCATGTCTCAAGATTATGCAATGTCTTTTAACTTTATTATATCGAGTCCTAGGGTATATAATACCCGACAATTTATCTACTTGTCTATAGCCATAGTCAGTCATAGAGTAATATTAGTCATATCACGATTAGTAGAATTCAGCCAGTTACAAAATTTAGGAAAACTTAGTGAACTCAGAATCAGTCCAGTTTAGTTTAGTAAAATCAGTTCAGTTCAGTTACACAGTACGATCAGTAACAGTTCAGTCCATCCTAGTACAGTTTTGAATTTAGTCCAGTGTATATTCAGTTGGGAGTAGGATTTAGCACCGAGTGAACCCAAGGATGGGGACTCACCTGCCAGTAGAGGGTGTAATCCTGAGAAGCAGTCCTTGCATTCTAGAGCTACGTATTCAGCGTAGGTTGAGACATCAACCTGCCAGTTGAGGGTTGATTGTAACGCCCCAAAAATTCTCCCTCAGACATCACACGGTGCGTAGGATCACAAGTGATCCCAAGATAACCGTTCTACTGGCATACTTACAAGCAACTAAAAAAATACATACATCTGAACAAAATCAGCAGAAACATAAAAAAATCTCTTCTGAACTGGATCAATACAAATCTGATTTATAAGATTACAACTCTGTTGTTACAAACAAAATGGAAATTAAATACATTAACACTACTAATTGTCTATGAAGCCCCTACTAGTACTGACTATAGGTAGCCGGGTCATGACTCCCCACTAGCCCAACTCAATACGACTAATAAAGAAAATACAATATTTCTCAACTATATAACTGACTCGAGCCCTTGAATTAAAAGGACTCATCACCTGCTGACTGGAAGCTGTGAATTGACTGAACATGGTGTATGCACTACAACTTGTACCTATATTATGAGACAATGTGGCACACAGACGTATATGTGGATCAATACTTTTAGGATGTACTGAGTATATGGTGGTGTATGCAATAGTTAAGCAATATAATCAATCGTTCTAGAAATCTTCATTGCCGTTATAGATGACTCACATAGCTTGAATAAAAATTGAAATTTGAATCACAATAATCATGAATAAGGAAGCATGTAATATAAATCTCGTGAGTCATTACACTTTATTCTAAAATTTGTATTCTCCTCTTATTCTTTAAACTTGTAAGCAAGAGGAATATTAGAACATTTTCTTTCAAAACTTGTCCTTTTATTTTATGGAGAATAAAGGACTTCTTTAAAACTTAGAGCTTATAGGACTTTGGGACTTAGGGAATCTCAAAAATCAAATTATCAAAACATATGCTTTTATCATAAATAGAGTAGGGGAATACTTTGGGGGGTTCTTCTAACCGACATAAATCATGTGAGCTGACTTGGAGTTCAACTTCTTACCCACGTTGGGGAAAGCTATTCTACCCTTGCCATCTGAATAGAACCTTAACTTTAGTGATAACTATCTTAGTTATCCACATAAAGTGGGAATAAACTTAATCCTATGGTGGCACATAGTTCTGGGGCATGAGACCTTGGAATCATACTCAACTCGGTGCTAAATACTACTCCCATACATAGGCTCAGAACTTTTAGGAAATCCACCTTAAAATAAATCAAGAGTTTATAATGAAGACCAAATTATGCTTCTTTTTGCTTTAAATCATAAATAGTATGGATTCCTATCTTAGCTTAGGATCAAAATATCAATCTTTCCTTTTGAAAGTACTTCTGAAAACTTGTCAACAAAGCTTGAGATCATAATCTTCTTATAAACTCATCACTTATACTTAGGACTCAAAATATAAATCTTTAATGTATTAAAAATCATATTTAAACTTCATGCTCAACAATCATCTTAAAAAGATTTCAATCATCTCAATCAAGATATTGGAGAATAACTCATAATATGAATCTCATGATTTCAACATCTTAATCTCACAATGAAGCTCAGATCATGACATAAATCTTGGAAACACTTGAAAACATTAGTTCATGGTGGCAACATGCAGTTTATAGCATAAATTCTCAATTCAAAACATAACATAGGCGAAATATCACACAATTCAAGACTTGAACACTTTGTAACTTCATTAATTCAATTTAAAGTAAATTGGGTACAACCCACTTGCAAAAACACGAAATTATTTGATAAAAATTAAAGCTTTGGGCATAAGAATGAAAGGATTGTTCTTGTTCAAACCCCACATACCTTAATGGTGATGAAATTTTTGAAATATTGGAACTTCAAGCTTGATTGAAAGAATCCTTGTAGAGAACTTTGGATTCGGAGCTTAACTTCTTAATTCTTGAGAGGTAAACTTAGATTTTGTTCATGGGAAGAGGAAAAGGGTTTTGGATCGTAACTTGACTGATTTAGGGCTTAGGGATTGTAAATAATGTGTTTAAAAATCTCTTATAACGATTTGGAGGGATTAGGGATGGTTTAGGGGTGTGAAATGACTTCAACACCCTTGATATAACTCAAAACGGAGTATTTTTGGCACTTAGAACTGACTTAGGCGGCGCCCAAGTAATTAAACAAACCAGGTTGGGCGGCACCTAACCAATCGCTTAATTTTGGTTGGGAGGCACCTAACCAATCGCATACCCTTACTGCCTCTCACGAAAATGGGCATAACTTTTCACTCGGGTATTGGATTTATGCAAAATTGGTATTGTTGGAAAGATAATCATAGACTGAAGTTGTTACTTACTTACTAGAAACCGATAATGGATTTGAGTACACATGAAGTGTATAAGCATTGGCCTTTGACATGGATCTATCACTCATGACATGAATATGATGTGATAAAGATTGAAATCCAAGTAATACTCTAGAGGAAGAAAGGATCAGTATCTCATCGCAACTCTTGTTGACATATAGCGCAATCTAACTCTCAAAATTTGGTTTGGTTCTTCACTTTACCAACTCCCCCTTAGATTAAGGATGACATTCTAAGTCTATGGAACCCTTTACTAACTCTAATCTAAACTGAAATCTCTTTACTCTAGATTCTAGGGCATAATAATACCCATAAATAATAAACTTACCCTGAAAGACTACACCTTAAAGTGTAAAACCCACTGCTAATACTTCATTCTAAGACACAACTCTATATTTCTATGTCCCCAATATTCATAATCTAATAACTTGAACACTTACTAACTTAGAATCTTCAAGAGTATCACCATACAATGAGTTCACACCAACAAGTTCTTCAACTCTAATTTCTATTAGCTCAATCTTCAAAAAACTCAACTTAGGTTCCAACACTTAACACAGATATCTTCAACCCTTAATGAACTATACTACTTCCATCATAGCCTACCAATATTGCATCTCTAAACTTATATCTCTAGACCATGAGAATCAAGATCATAACAAAAGGCTCAACACTATGCATCAAATCTCCTTAACTTGGCTATTTATAACACCATACACCATCTAACTAGTCTTTCTCTACCTAGCAACTCAATGGTACTACTAGCCACACACAATATGTCATAATTCTTGAAAATACTGTAGCCCCATATTACCTTGGACATACTTCTACATCATTCATACAACATCATACTTAATCTCAAATCAATAAGCTTACTTTCTTGCATTCACTGTTTCAAGCCTATTGGTTCACCTCCATACAGTAAGCATCACTAACCAAGCAATCGTTATTTCCACCTTAATGATCATCTACTATTCAAAATTAGTGTCTAGTAGCTGATAGTCGGGCTAGTATGAGTAAATTTATGATAGAAGTGTCTAGCTATATGGTTAAGGAGTGTAGGTCTGCTACGTTAAATAGTGAGATAAATCTTTCCAAGCTGATGACTCATGCCCAATAGATTGAAGCAAACAAGATTAAGGAGAGGGATAGAATAAGAGTAAATAAGAGAGCTAGGTCTGAGCAGTATGGACAGGGTTAAACTAGATTGCAGAGAGGGAATTGCCCTCAGTTTTAGCACAGTTCATCTGCACCAGCACCGTCGTCAGCTAGTGCTCCCATTCTTAGGGGTATCTAGGAGCAAGGTAATTTGTCATATGTATCCAGGTCTCAGTACAGTGTTGGTAGTAAGCCAAATTATCCTCCATGTCCTAAGTATAGTAGAACCCACCTGGGTGAGTGTTGGGGTGAGAAAAAAGGTTGTTTCGGGTATAGTGACTTAGGTCACAAACTTAGGAAGTGCCCACATTCCATACAAGGGTGTCGTGATAATCTCCCTCAGACTCAGACTGCTAGTTCTCCAGTTTAGGTGACTCGCCCAACCCCAGCCCAGGGTGCCTCTTCTAGCACTGTTGGCAGTCAGCGCCAGAATAGGTTCTATGCTTTGCCGTCTCACCAGGAGTAAGAGGACTCTCCTAATGTTGTTACTGGTATGCTCCATATACTTCAGTTTGATGTCTATGATTTGTTGGACCCTGGGTCCAGTTTTTCATATGTTACACATCTGATTGTTGTGAATTTTGAAATGAGTCCCAAAAATATTCCTGAGCCTATCTTAGTTTCTACCCCAGTGGGTGATTCGATTATTGCCCAAAAAGTGTCCTATTACAGTCCTTCATAGAGTCATGTTGACTGATCTAATTGAGTTAGACATGGTGGATTTCGATGTTATTCTGGGTATAGACTGGCTTCATTCTTGTTATGCCTCTATAGATTATTGTACCCGAGTGGTCAAGTTTCAGTTTCCTAATGCACTTATGTTTGAGTGGTCTGGGAGTTTTGTATCTCCCAGGAGTCATTTTATTTCATATATTAAAGCTAGAAAACTTATTTCCAAGGGGTATATCTATTATTTGGTTAGAGTCAAGGACACTAAGTCTGAGACTCCAACTCTCCAGTCAGTTAGCATTGTCAATGAGTTTTCTGATGACTTTCCAGAATATCTCCCAAGGATACCTCCTGATAGAGAGATAGAGTTCGGGATCAATCTTCTTCCTGATACCCAGCCATTTCTATTCCTCCTTACTGTATGGCACCTGCTGAACTTAAGGAGTTGAAAGAGCAACTCAAAGATCTGTTAGATAAGGGTTTCATAAGGCCCAGTGTTTCTCCTTGGGGTGCTCCTATGTTATTTATGAGGAAGAAAAATGGTTCTTTACGTATGTGCATTGACTATCGTCAGTTGAATAAAGTCACTATCAAAAATAAGTATCTCCTTCCAAGAATAGATGATTTGTTTGACCAGTTGCAAGGTGAAAGTTACTTCTCAAAGATAGAACTTCGTTCCTGCTATCATCAGCTCAAAGTTAGGGAGTGTGACATCCCGAAAACATCATTCCAAACTCGCTATGGTCATTTTGAGTTTCTTGTTATGTCCTTCGGGTTAACTAATGCCTCGGCAGCTTTCATGGACATCATAAATTAAGTGTTCAGACCATACCTTGATATGTTTGTCATCATATTCATAGACGAAATTTTGGTGTACTCTCGTAGTGAGAATGAGCATACAGATCACCTCCAGATTGTCTTGAAAACCCTTAGAAATCATCAATTGTTTGCCAAATTCAGCAAGTGTGAGTTCTTGTTAAGATCAGTTGCTTTTCTGGGTCATATTATTTCTTCTAAGGATATTAGAGTGGATCCCTAAAAGATCAAAGCTATTAGAAACTAGCCTAGACCTATCTCTGTTGCTTTTCTGGGTCATATTATTTCTTCTAAGGATATTAGAGTGGATCCCTAAAAGATCAAAGCTATTAGAAACTAGCCTAGACCTATCTCTCTGACTGACATTTGAAGTTTCTTGGGTCTAGCTGGCTATTACCACCATTTTGTTGAAGGTTTCTCCTCTATAGCGTCCCCTATGACAAGGTTGACCCAAAAGAAAGTGAAATTCTTATGGTCCAATTCTTATGAGAAGAGTTTTTCAGGAGTTGAAGACTCGACTCACTACAGCCCCTATTTTGACTCTGCATAATGGTATTGATGGTTTTGTGGTATATTGTGATTCTTCTAGAGTTGGTTTGGGTTGTGTATTGATGCAGAAAGGTAAGATGATAGCTTATACTTCTAGACAGTTGAAACCCTATTAGAAGAATTACCCCACCAATGATCTTGAGTTAGTTGCTGTTGTGTTTTCTCTAAAGATCTAGAGACACTACTTGTATGGTGTTCACATTGATGTTTTCACTGATCATAAGAGTTTGTAATATGTATTTACCCATAGAGAGATGAATCTTTTGCAAAGAAGATGGTTAGCATTGTTAAAAGACTATGATATAAGCGTGTTGTATCATCTGGGCAAGGCCAATGTAGTGGTAGATGCCCTTATTAGGATGTCTATGGGTAGTGTTTCGCATGTTGGAGAAGGTAAGAAAGATTTGGATCGTGACGTGCATCGTCTGGATAGACTGGGGGTTAGGTTGTTTGACTCTGCTGAAGGTAGTATAGGGGTTCAGAGTAGTTCCAAATCCTCCTTGGTTTCGGAAGTGAGGGAGAAGCAAGACTTAGATGCTAGCTTGGTCATACTGAAGGAATCAGTCAAGGACCAAAAGGTGGAGGTTTTCTCCCAAGAGGGAGATGGTGTGTTGAGATTGTAAGATACATTATGTGTTCCGGATGTCGAGGATCTGAGACAGAGAATTATGACTGAAGCGCACGGTGTGTGATATTCTATTCATTCTGGTGCCACCAAGATGTACCACGATTTGCGAGAAATTTATTGGTGGGGTGGCATGAAGAAGGATATTGCAGCATTTATGGCTAAGTATGCGACGTGCCAACAGGTTAAGGTAGAACACCAAAGACCTGGTGGTATGATGCAGGAGTTCGGCATTCCCACTTAGAAGTGGGAAAAGATAAATATGGATTTTGTGACTGGTTTACCTCCTTCCCGATTCCATCATGATTCCATTTGGGTTGTTGTGGATAGATTGACTAAGTCTGTGCACTTCTTGCCTATGCATACTTCTTATACTGCTAAGGATTATGCTAGATTGTACATCCAGGAATTAGTCAGATTTCATGGAGTTCCCTTGTCCATCATTTTAGATAGGGGTACTTAGCTCACTTCGCAGTTTTGGAGAGCTTTTCAGAAGGGTCTTAATACCCAAGTGCATTTGAGTTCTGCTTTCAATCCACAGACAGATGGTCAGGATGAGAGGACCATCAAGACCTTAGAGGATATGTTAAGAGCGTGTGCTTTTGACTTTAAGAGGAGTTGGGATAAGCACTTACCATTGATAGAGTTTGCTTACAATAATAGTTTTCACTCTAGCATTGGCATGGCTCCATTTGAGGCTTTGTATGGGAGGAAATGTAGGTCACCCATAGGTTGGTTTGAAGTGGATGAAGCGGTCGTGAGTGGTCCTGATTTGGTCTTTGAAGCTATGGAAAAATTCAAACTGATTAGAGACAGATTGAAAATCGCACAAAGTCGTCAAAAGTCGTATGCTGATGTGAGGAGAAGAGACCTTGAATTTGAAGTTGGTGACTTGGTGTATTTGAAGATTTCACCTATGAAGGGAGTGAAGAGATTCAGGAAGAAGGGGAAACTTAGTCCCCGTTATTTTAGCCCCTATAGAGTTCTTATCCAAGCTGGTAAGGTAGCGTATGAGGTTGAGTTGCCTTCAGAGTTATCTTCCGTTCACTCCGTCTTCCATGTCTCCATGCTTAGGAAGCATGTTGGTGATTGTGTTGTTGTAGATCCTAAAGAAAACCCTGATGTACAAGATAGTCTTTCTTATGAGGAAGTTCCTGTTGAGATTTTAGATCACCAAGTCCGAAGACTAAGGAACAAAGAAGTTCCCTAGGTCAAGGTGTTATGGCGAAACCAATCCATTGAGGGTGCAACTTGGGAAGCTGAGGTGGATATACGATCCAAGTACCCGCACCTATTTTCCATAAGCTCCGATCAAGCCGAAGGTACCATTCTGCTCTAAATCATTCCTTTTCTATGCCAAATTGCAGTAGTTTAGTAGTTATTGTTGCTACTCAGCTGTGATTTCATGAGTCACGCACTTCTTGTTGTGTCCAAAATATAGAATGAAGTAGAGGCAAGATTAGCAAGTTTTGTCAGCTGTGTACCCTTCATTTTCTCTTTACTCTTAATATACCCAGCGTCATTCGAGGATGAATGTCCCCAAGGGGGAGATATTATAATGCCCCACATTTCCTAAGCTGGAAAATGAACCATTGTTCGAATATGCAAAAAACCCAATTTTGTAAACCATATTTGGGCACCTAAATCACCAATAGTTCCCTAGTTATAAGAGAGCTTATGATGTGTTAAGTGTGGTTATATGAGTCACTTAAGGTAGTACAAGCTAAGAGTTTCAAAATCCATTAAGTTTTAGTTTTTGAATTCGTAAGGGTCATCTTTGAATGAGCATAACTTGATAAAAGGTATGGTATTATTGCATATTTCTATCCACAAAATTATAGAGAATTGAATTAGCTTTCCAATGATACCAATTTCATAAAAATCCGACACCCGAGCTAGGAGTTATGGCTTTGCGAAGTAGAGTGCGTTGCCTAACCAATCGCATATAGCCACTGGAAAGCATATGCGATGGCATATGTGGCGCCTATGTAAACATAGGCGATAGCATATGCAGCACCTATTTATTGATTTCAAGTGACTTAAACACTCCATTTTGCGTTATTTCAAGGATAAATAAACCTTTTAACATTCCTTACACATCCAAAAACATAACCCTACGAATTTAACTGCTCCTAAACACATCATAACCCTATTATCAGTTCATCATCCAAGAGCACTAAAGGATAAAAACAACTAGGGTTACACAATCAACATTGAGGGTCCAATCTTTCAACGAATCCGTTACCATAAAGGTATGTGGGGTTTTCAACAAGAGCCTTCTTTCATTCTTGTGCCCAAATTGATGTTTACGTTTACAATATACATGAATTTATATGCTTTACTATGAATTTGAGATGGAAACTTATATATTATATTTTTTCCAAGAAACTATGATATTTTGATGCCTTGAAGTTGAATTCCATGAACTTTGATGATAATATCATGTTTAAAGTTAAAATTTCAGATTTTGTATGAATTATATATGGTTAATACATAAAGTATGAATCTTGAAGTATTTTGCTCAAGTGTTGATATATGGGATTTAAACTCTCTTTGAGATTATGATCTTTGGTGAAGTAATGTGTTATACACACCTTGATATTTGAATGATTTGACCTTTTGGTCCTGAAGGAGTTATTTTTGAACTCGAATGAGAAAAAAAATCCACATGTTGATTTTATTATGAAAAAGGGGTAGCATGACGGCCCCCGATATGAATTGTTAAATTGTACTGTTGTGGGTTTTATTTTGAAATGATCTGAGCTAAGTCCGGTAGTAGTCTTTCGCACCGAATGGGAGGTATAGCTGTAATTGGTACTTCCCTTAAACTATGTGCCTCCGCAGTATGTGAGTCGGAATTGAGGCTGCTTGATATAGTGATCACTAGTGAACCAAAGGTTAAGGTCCTACTCCGATGGGAAGGATAGGACAGCTCTCCCCAATGTGGGTTGGACGTTGTACTTCATGCAGCTCACATGGTTTATGTCGGTTGTAAGAGGCTCCCAGTGTGTGTGTGTGTATTCTTATGTCTGAGACGAAAAGTGAAATGATTTGAAAGTTGAGTTGTGAAATTTATCATTTTTTTGAAAAGTTTTAATGATTTTATATTATCCAAGAGGGATTTCATTATGAGGTTTGATCATCTAATGAATTGGAAAGTGATTGAGAATTTATGTGATGACTTACATGTTTTATTACACTCTCTGATATTACAGTGATCTTATTCGACCGAGGTGAGTCTTTCATTACATCATGCATGTCTTCTATAAATGCTTATGATATTGATATTTAGATTTGCATGCACTCCCATATGCTCGGTCCATTTCTATAGTACTGACCCACATCTTCGGATGTGGGCTACATTTTCTTAGAATGTAGGTTCGGCTACTCAGTCCCAAGCTTGACAGTGACTTTTCGGGCAAGCTGTTCTACATCCTCTGTTATAGTGAGTCCTCATGATCCGAGGACATGACATACAGATTTCTGTTTCTTTGAACGAAGTACTTTTGATACTGAGTACGAGTCAGTTGGGGTATGTCCCAATGGCTCTCTGAATTTGTGGACTTTTAGAGTCTTGTTAGACTAGACTAGATGTTTGGAGTTGTCATAAGACATAGTATTTTGTTACTTTCCGCACTATTTTCATCTTGATTTATGATATCATGGAGAATATTTTGAGTTTTTTATATGGTAATCCGGTTGATAAGTGATGAATGATGTGAATACGGCTCAAAGGGTTAGCTTGAGGTTACTTGTAGCCTTAAGCACCATATGACTCCTCGGGACCCATTTTTGGGGCGTTACATATAGATTTGTTAAAGATATCTAAACTGAGGGCATATATGATATAAACTAGATTTCACTAGGATCATGAGTTTTAGAGAACTGATCATACTCTGGAAAATGAGTTTATACTTATCATGAGTGGTTCAACATAAGATTGGACTTCATAGAATTCTGAGGAATGACTCGAATCATAGACTGAAGCTGTTACTTACTTACTAGAAACCGATAATGGATTTGAGTACACATGAAGTGTATAAGCATTGGCCTTTGACATGTATCTATCATGCATGACATGAATCTGATATGATAAAGATTGAAATCCAAGTAATACTCTAGAGGAAGAAAGGATCAGTATCTCATCGCAACTCTTGTTGACATATAGCGCAATCTAACTCTCAAAACTTGATTTGGTTCTTCACTCTACCATCTCCCCCTTAGTTCAAAGATGACATTCTAAGTCTACGGAACCCTTTACTAACTCTAATCTAAATTGCAATCCTTTTACTCTAGAGTCTAAGGCATAATAATACCCATAAATAATAAACTTACCCTGAAAGACTATACCTTGAAGTGTAAAACCCACTGCTAATACTTCATTCTAAGACACAACTCTATCTTTCTATGTCCCCAATATTCATCATCTAATAACTTGAACACTTACTAACTTAGAATCTTCAGGTGTATCACCATACTATGAGTTCACACCAACTAGTTCTTCAACTCTAATTTCTTTTAGCTCAATCTTCAAAAAACTCAACTTAGGTACCAACACTTAACACGGATATCTTCAACCCTTAATGAACCATACTACTTCCATCATAGCCTACCAATATCGCATCTCCAAACTTATATCTCTAGAACATAAGGATCAAGACTATAACAAAAGTCTTAACACTATCCATCAAAACACCTTAACTTAGCTATTTAGAACACCATATACCATCTAACTAGTCTTTCCCCACCTAGCAACTCCACAGTACTACTAGCCATACATAATATGTCATAATCCTTGAAAATAATGCAGCCCCATATTACCTTGGGCATACTTCTACATCATTCATACAATATCATACTTCATCTTAAATTAGTAAACTTACTTTTCACCTTCATACAGCTAGCATCACTAACCAAGCAATCGTTATTTCCACCTTGATGATCATCTACTATTCAAACTTAGTGTCTAGTTCTAGGCATACTTAGGCTCAGAACTTTTAGGAAATCCACCTTTAAATAACTCAAGAGTCTATAATGAAGGCCAAATTATACTTCTTTTTGCTTTAAATCATAAATAGTGTGGATTCCTATCTTAGATTAGGATCAAAAGATCAATCTTTGCTTTTAAAAGCACTTATCAAAACTTGTCAACAAATCTTGAGATCATAATCTCCTTATAAACTCATCACTTGTACTTAGGACTCAAAATATAAAAATTTAATGCATCAAAAATCATATTTAAACTTTATTCTCAACAATCTTCTTAAAAAGCTTTCAATCATCTCATTCAAGATATTGGAGAATAACTCATAATATGAATCTCATGATTTCAACATCTCAATTTCACAATGAAGCTTAGATCATGACATAAATCTTAGAAATATTTGAAAACATCAATTCATAGTGGTAACATGCAATTTATAGCATAAAATCTCAATTCAAAACATAACATAGGTGAAATATCACACAATTCAAGACTTGAACACTTTATAACTTCATAAATTCCATTTAAAGTAAATTGGGTACAACCCACTTGAAAAAACATAAAATCATTTGATAAAAATTAAAGCTTTGGGCACAAGAATGAAGGGATTGTTCTTGTTCAAATTCCACATACCTTAATGGTGATGAAATTGTTGAAAGATTGGACCTTCAAGATTGATTGAAAGAATCCTTGTAGAGAACTTGGATTAGGAGCTTAACTTCTTAATTCTTGAGAGGTAAACTTAGATTTTGTTCTTGGGAAGAGGGGAAGGGTTTTGGATTGTAACTTGGCTGATTTAGGTCTTAGGTATTGTAAATAATGTGTTTAAAAATCCCTTATAATGATTTGGAGTGATTAGGGATGGTTTAGGGGTGTGAAATGACTTCAAGACCCTTGATATAAGTCAAAACGGAGTATTTTTGGCACTTGGAACTGACTTAGGCGGCGCCCAAGTAATTACACAAGCCAAGTTGGGAGGCACCTAACTAATCGCCTAAGTTTGGTTGGGTGGCACCTAACCAATCACATTTCCTTACTGCCTCTCACAAAAATGGGCATAACTTTTCACTCGGGTATTGGATTAAGGAGAAATTGGTATCGTTGGAAATCTAATTCAATTATATACAATTTAGTGGATTTAAATATGCTAAAATACTACATATACATAATGTTATGCTCGTTCAAAGATGACCCTTGCAAAATCAAACACTAAAATTTGATGGATTCAAAAGCTCTTAGCTTGCATTACCTTAAGTGACTTATATGAACAGGTTAAACATATCATAAGCTCTCTTCTCACTAGGATACTCCTTGTAAGTTATGTACTCAAATATGAATTACAATATTAGAGGTTTCACACATAGAAAGAATGGTTTATTTTCTAGTTTAGAAGTATATGGGGTATTACATTGATGAGGTGATCTACCTGCCAGTTGAGGGTACCACCATTCTCATTAAGAGCACCTACCATATGAGGATGACTCAACATTTATCCTTATTCGTGGAATGGTTTTTACACCCTTCCAATTGGTGTTACAAGTTGGACCCCAAATCAGTTAGTGAAGGAGCATGTCAGTTAGATGATTACTTCCCACAGTCTTAATTTCAGATTCAGTCTAAGTATGGAACTTAGTTCTATTCCACAGATTTAGGACCGTTAGTCACAGTTACTTAGCTCAATATGGGACTAGTATAGTTCTCAAAAATCAAGACTGTCAGATACAGTCATTCAGTTACCAGTAATTCAATATTAGTATACTCAAATATTAGTTAATCAATATTCAGATTTAGTATTCAGTGTTATTACAATCTCAGTATAGTTTACATATTCAGGTATGTACTCTCATTCAGTCATACTCATGTTATTCAGTTAGTATTGTGTATGCATACGTAATACCTTGTATTTCTATCTAGCTTCGATTCGTTCTTAGAACATTAAAGATCTTGATTCATAGATTCATACCTTTTATTTCCTATGGTATTTTCAATATTTTGACTTTTTATCATGTGGAAAATTGAATAAGCTTTTCATCGATACCAAATTCACCCAAATCCAACACTCGGACGAAGAGTTAGAGCCATTTTAGTAAGGCAGTGTACCACCTGGTAATTTAGCGCATCGCGGAACTAGCCAAAATGGCAATCATCAAAATCCAGTGAGCCTTCGCAATTAGGGTGCATCGCGCCAAAGCTTAATTTTAAAATTTGTCAAATTCCAGTGCACCAACGCAATTTCACCGCATTACGGTGCCATTCTAGTTCACAACCAAGGTGGCAACGCGATTTCCATCGCATCGCAACACAAACTAGTTTCCCAGTCGTCCAGTTTACAGTGAGCTGGCACGATTTCACCGCGTCACGCCAGCATGAAAATTAGGATTTTTAGATTCTGTTATTTAATCCCAAGGACCAATTTGTTATTTCCTAAAGCCCCTAATCAGCCTATATACGGGATTTAAACCCTTAATAGCCAAAATTGCTCATTTATATTCACGATTCCTCAAGAACAAAAGCATTCTCTCTCAAATATAGAAAACCCTATCCCCCAAGTTTCAAAAGCAATCTTAAGAATCCCTCCAAGAGTCTTCAAGAACTTCAAGAATCTAGATTTCCAAGTATGTTAGATGTTGATTCTTGGGTTCCTTCCACCCAAAAAGTTCAATAATATTTTTCTAAATTCAAAGATTATATATTTATGAGTTTTCATGATTCATGTGAATTAGAATTGAAGTTTATGTTGTTATTGAGTTTTAATTCATATTTTGTTTACAAAGTTCCAAGTTTTGATCCTAGTATGTGATGTTTATGTGATATCATGATAAACCTCTTCAAGATGCATGTTGATTGATGTAACCATGTTAATTAGTTGTATTGAATGAAGTATGCTCCCCATATGTTTGAAAAAATTCTTATGTGAAGGAAATAAAGTCACTATAGCATGTTGACAAGAAATCCCCAATTGTGTATAAGTTAATGCATGCCAAGTGTTTGTTGAAAGGCCTTAGTGAATGAATTATGATATGTTGTATGCATTCCTACTCATGTGCCTTCCTTATTGAATGAATTATGAGATAATAGTATGCACTCCCTATACATTTACATGTTTAAGACTTTTAAGTGCTTGAAGATATGCTTCATTCATTATGTTATGAATGATAACCTATTTCCATGTTATGTACAAGTTGTCCTGTCTTGTATTAATTATGTTATCGAGTCCTGGGGGTATTTATACCCAACAAATTAGCTATTTGTCTAGAGCCAGTATCAGTTTCATAATAATCTCAGTCATGCCATGATTAGTAGTACTCTCAAACAGTCCCAGAACTTAGGAAATATTAGTAATCTCAGTATCAGTAGCATTCTAACTTTAGTTTAGTAATCAATTCAGAACTCAGAAGTATTCTATCAATCAACGATACTCAGTGAACTCAGCTTAGCTCAGTTAATCAGTATGATCAATAACAGATTTAGCTCAGTCTAGTACAGTCTAAGAATTAGTTCAGAGTCTTTCAGTTGGGAGTAGGATTCAGCACCGATAAAACCTAGGGATGGGGGCTGAGCCGTTAGATAGGACTAAGATCCCTAGAAGCAATCCCAAAGTTCCAGAACTATGAAGCCAGCGTAGGTACAAGATGTCACCCATTAGAAAGAACTGACATACTCAGGGATCACCCATTAGATAGGACTGACATACTCAGGGATCACCCATTAGATGACTATCTCCCACAGTATCAGCTTCAAAATCAGTCTCAGTAAAAGAACTCAGCTCTGTAGCATAGATTCAGGACTTTTAAATACAGTCACTCAATAGTATTATCAATGGATTTAGAGATCACCCGCTAGATAGGACTGATCTCAAATTCAATTCATTAAATTCATTATCAGTAGATTAAGAGATCATCCGCTAGATAGGACTGATCTCAACCTCAGTTAATTAGATATCAGTATCAGTAGACTCAGTAATCATAAATCCAGTTATTAGAATTTAGTATTCAATATTCAGTGTTACTACGATTTTAGTTATAGTTTATGCACTCATGCATGTATCCTTATTTAGTAATCTCATGATATTTAGTCAATATTGTTCATGCTTGTAAACCCTTGCTTTCAGCCTTACCTCATCTAGAGTACCAGTACATTCCCACGTACTGATGCATACTTTTCTCTTGCGCTATAGTGTCTTATACCATAGGTTCAGAAGCACGGGATCCAGAGCACCGTTAGCAGTTCAAATTCAGCTAGCAGTTGTAGACTTAGCAGTGAGTCCTCATTATTTGAGGATGTTCCTTATTTTATTATTGTGTTAGATTTATCATTTTAGTAAATGGAGTTAGTCGGGGGATTGCCCCATCAACTCTATAGTTCAGACAGTTTAGAGGCTTTTTTAGACTAGATGTTCAGACAGTTGTATCAGTATTCAGTTTTTTTTTCAATTGTATTTTAGTTTTTGAACCTTATGGCAAGTTTTTTGCCAGTTTTCCACATTTTTGCAGTGCATTATTCAGTGCTCAGTTACAGATATCAGTCAAGGGTTAGCTTATGGTACTTTGAAATTATAAGCACCATGTAGTGTCCGAGGTACTAAACTCGGGTCGTTACAGCATATGAACCCATGCATTTCAGCCTACCTCATTGAGTATACCAGTATATTCAAAGTACTGACGCATGATTTTCTTTTGTGCTATGATGTCTTATATCATAGGTTCAGACGAACGGGCTCTCGAGCACCCTTAGCAATTCAAATTCTCAGCATATAGAGTTAGTGGTGAGTCCTCATAGTTCAAGGACGTGATTATTTATTTCAGCATTTCAATTTATTTTCAGTAGTTAGAGTTAGTTGGGGACTTGTCCCATCAACTCCATATTTTAGACAGTTTAGACGCTTTCAGATAGTTATTCAGTTTTCAGTATTGATGTTCAGTTTTGGTGTTGTGATACCATATTCAATATTATTTATAGTATTGAACCTTATGGCCAGTTTTCTGCCTATTTTGTGCATATTTATCGTATTATTATTAAGTTATTATAGCAAGTATCAGTCATGGTTTAGCTTGTGGTCCTTCGAGATCACAAGCACCGTGTAACGTCTGGGGTATAGACTCGAGGCATCACAAATAATTATTTTTTTGGGATATAGATGGCTCACCAACTCTATCATTATCCCATATGACTAATTGATGTAATGGACCCTGTGACTGAACCTCAAAACTTGTAGATACGGGGTCAGTACTCAAAAGTACTGGTACGTAGAATAATTCAAAAATAACGCATATGTTATATAAAATAAGTGATAGCATTTTTATAATTGATTTATTGTAACACCCCGATTCACTGAACTAGAATGCTACACGATGCTCATAACCCCGAGGGACCACAAGCTAACCCATGATTGATATCTGTACCTGTATACTGCAAATCATGATATAAAAATTTGGAATACATAGAACTATAAGGCCATAAGGTTAAACTGAATACAATCATGTAGGTGAAAATACCCAAATAGCTCAATCTAAACGTAAATCTGAACATAAATTTGAAAGCCTCTAAACTATCTGAATAAGGAGTTGAAGGAACATGTCTCCAACTAACTCCGTAAAACTGAACTGAAGAAATAAATAAATGAATCAATTCATATTGTGCTCGAATCAATGAGGACTTACTTTTTCATTGCAACTGGAATGCTACTGCTACTGCTGGTTTGGAGCTCGTGTATCGGAACCTATGGTGTAACATGAAAAGAAAGCACCATAGCGCAAATATGT